>NC_050444.1:119611502-119911502 GCF_903995425.1 Onychomys torridus
AATGATTATCAACAGACACCCCTAAGAAAGCACGGGTTAGTCTAGAGCAACAGCTGCAGAACAAGCAGAAATAGAAAAACTGGCCATCGTAGAGAAAACCTTCTGCTCTAAAACACCAGCAGAGGAAGATACAGAAAAAAAGCCAAGATGAAGAGGGGATATCTAACAGTTAGTAAGACAAACTACATTCCAATACCTGTGTGTTCATGTGTGCACACAGGCCACTTCCAACACACATGGCACACTCAGAGTATTCGGCCACATAACAAGACAAAGGCTCACAATGTTGCCTTACCTTCAGATCAGCAGTACAGAGTAAGTTTTCCAACCACAAAACAATTAGAAACCCCCAACAGAAAAATAACTTGAGAATCTGCGGAAACAGCAGGGTAGAAGCTGACGGTGTGAGCGCTGAGGAAGAAATAGACTCTGCTCCAAAGAGAACGCAACAGTGTCGAGGTCCAGGGGTGCAGAGAAACTGGAAAAAGCCAAACAGAAAGCAAGAAAGCCAAGCTCAGTACAACTTCAGCCCTGTGGCTCCTGATGGGCAGAGGCAAAACAGAAACCTCAGCCTACAGGAGTGAAGCGATACTGCAGTCCTACCCACGGACAGGCCCATGATGCCCCCAAGCCTCAAATTCCAGCTGCCTGTCATGCTGAGGCAGTGACTTCTCAAGCGAGAACAAAGGGGAGTTCCCCCAGCTCAGGGGGTTCCCCCAGCCAAGTGCCACCCTGAGAGTGGATCTACTGCTTAAAACTGAGCACACTGGGGGCCTGGGAACAGTCTAAATAAGGGAGCCTGAACTCAGCCTGCCACAGTTGCTGGATGAGGGACAGCCCCAGATGACAGCTGGGGAGAGCAGGAGGCTGGAAGGGGAGTGTGAATGATCTAGTTCATGCCCTGAACACACTGAACTGTCAACCTCGACTGTAACAACCAGCAATGGCATCTTGTAAAAACTGACAGAGAAATATGGACAATCCAACCCAAGGACAAAGGTGGTTTGTAACCATCCAGCTAGCCCTGCAGAGGGTCTTTAAAGGACTTCTATACACAGAAGAGGAAGGAAGTCTCAATCATGAGGGCTCAGGAGAGGGTAAATTTCACTAGAGGAGTTAGGAAGAGATGCCTCATGCCCAGCACAAGCCAACTAGCCAAGCGTACTTTCACAGGGAGAAAGAAAAGAATAGCCCAACCAACAGAATTACATCTCTCAAATAGCCTGGAATGCAGATAGCCTCAACTCATCATAATGACATGTGGATTAGCTGACTGATGCAAAACAAGACCCAACTAGCTGTTGTCACCAAGAAACACACCTCTCTGGCAAAGACACCAACAGACTGAGTCAAAAGCTGAAGAAATGAAGTGGAAGATGAGCCAGCAGAGTTATTGTGATGCCTGATACAATGACTGAAAACCAAAATAAGAATAGCCACTACACACTAATAAAAACAATTCATCCAGATAATGGCAAATACATATGCATCCTACACTGAGACTCCCAGTTTCATGAGAGATCAGATAGGACCTGATGCAATAACAGTGTGGGATTTCAGCACCCCGCTCTTATCTTTTTGTTTTGTTTTTGTTTTTTGTTTTTCGAGACAGGGTTTCTCTGTGTAGCTTTGTGCCTTCACTGGAACTCACTTGGTAGCCCAGGCTCTGCCTCCTGAGTGCTGGGATTAAAGGCGTGCACCACCACTGCCCGGCCCCCCCCTTATCTTTAGGGGGTCGTTCTAACTGAAAAGCCATGGGAGAAACCCTGGCGTTAAACTATACCACAGACCAAATGGGCTTAGCAGATCTAGAGAACAGTCAATTCAACAGCTAAAGTGACTTTCTTCTCAGCAGTCCATAAAAAGTGTTCTCTAAGACCACATTCTGGACCACAAAGCCATCTTTACCAAATACAAATAAACTGAAATAATTTCTTGGGTTTCATATCGTAGTAAAATCAAGCTAGAAATCAACAGTGAGAGGTGACACAGACACTACACCAATCCTTGGAGCCTGGACACCTTGAATAAATAGAACCTGGTCAATGACCAAAAAAATCAGAAGTAAATTTAGAAGTTTCTAGCAAAAAATGAAAACAGGAACATAACTTCCCAGAGTCGTTGGGTTACAGCTAGAAACATTTATAGCTAGAAATCTTTACACTGGAAAATAGCGGATCCATTAGATAGGATTCTGTGCCTCAGTCAGATGATAGGATAATGTACCTCAAGGTCTTAGAAAAAAAACAAAAAACAAAACAGAACAAGGTAAATCCCTAAGCAGTAGATCCCAGGATAATGACCAGAAATGAATGAATGGATTTCACTGATTAGAGGCTTCAGGAAGAACAGATAGAGAAGAGTAGAGTCTTTGAAAAAGTAAATGTGATTGGCAAACACCAAACCAAACTAAGAAAATGAGAGGGAAAAGGCCCAGTTAACAAAATTAAAGGTAAATATTTGGAGATTACAATGAATCCAGTGGAATACAGAGGATCACTAAGGAATTTTTTTTCTTTTGTTTTTTGAGACAGGGTTTTTCTGTCTGCCCTGGCTGTCCTGGAATTTGTTCTGTAGACCAGACTGGCTGGCCTGGAAGTCAGAGATTCACCCACCTCTGCCTCCTGAGAGCTGGAATTAAAGGTGTGTACCACCACTGCCTTGGAATATTTTTAAATTTTATATTTAAAAACCTGGTAAATATAAGAAAATGTATAAATCCCTAGACATCTACTACCTGTCAAGAGGATGAAATAGAATATAAGCAACAGAGACAGATCATAAAAGAGCACTATGTAATAATAATGAAACACTAGTAATATAAAGTTTCCTAACAGAAAAGCTCAGGACTGGATTGAATGACCGCTGAAGTCCACTAAGCCAGCTAACACAGGTGCTCCTCAAACTGTCCCATGAAACAGAACGGGAAAGAACACTGCCAGACTCTCCTATGAAGTCAGCATTGTCCTGAAACCAAAACCAAGGGGTGGGGGAGAAACAGCCAACAGTGCTGGGAAAACTGGATAGCCACATCTTTATCTCAGCACAAAAACCAACTCAAAATGGATTCAGAGCCTTAATGTGAGACCTGAAATTTGGAAACTGTTAGGGGAAAAGAGAAAAGATACAGTATAGGCAGAGGGAAGAAGTTTCTGGAAAGGAATTGCCAATCAGTAAATGGGCTAATTGATTTGAATAGACAGTTATTAAAGGAAACAATAAAAATGGCCAATGAATTTTTTTAAGTGCTCAGTATCTTTGGCCATCGTGTAAATTAAAACTGACTTTAGACTTTTGCCACTGCTAGTGAGGATGTCTGAGAAGAGAACCTGTTCTTAGTCACTGCTGGGGGTGGGGTGAACTCAGGAAGCCACACTGGACATCTGTATATACAGAGGCTCCTTAAAACCCTAAAAACAGAAGTAGTGTACGCCCCAACTCTACCACTCCTGGGTGTATGCCTGAAGGGCTCCAAGTCAACACACCACAGAGACACTTGCACATCCAGGCTGGCTCTTCTGGTCACAATAGCTAAGTTATGACACAAACCTAGATACCCAACAGAAGGATGGACAAGGAGAATGTGGTACATACACATAATGCAATATCACTAAGTTATAAAGAATGAAATCATGACATTTTCAGGAAAACAGAACTGGAGCTGACTTTGCTAAGGGAAATAAGCCAGCTTCAGATAAATATCAATCACACATTTCCTCTCATTCGGAATTGTGACTGAAATATGTATGTATACATTAAACATATATACGACATGAAAGTCAAAGGGGACTATAAGAGGGAGGAAGTTCTAAAGAGTGAGGAAGGAAACAAGAGAGGATGATGGGATATGTGTATGTACATGGAGATGGAGACACACACACGGAGACACACACAGATACAGACATACACACACTCAGACAGACACCCCCCCCCCCCAGAATAACAGCTATTTGCGGAAGGAAGCAGAGCCAGTATAAAGGAGAGGACTCATAGGGGCAAATAAGAACAATATAATGATAGATTCATATGAAAATGTCACAGTTAAATAGTTTCTTTGTATGCAAACCAAAAAGAGCAAACCAATAGAGGGCTGGAGAGATAGCTCAGTGGTTAAGAGCACTGGCTGCTCTCCCAGAGGACCCAGGTTTGATTCCCATCCAGATGGCAGCTCACAACTGTCTGAAACTCCAGTTCCAGAGAATCTGACTCCCTCTTCTGGCTTCTGTGGGGACCAGGCATGCTCGTGGGCCACCTACATACATGAGAGCAAAACCTTCATATGTATAAAGTAAAATAATCTTTTTAATTAAAAAAAAAACGAACAATTCAAACACCCACACCTCAAGCTTTGTGACATTAGGTATTTGTTGGAAGGAATCCTGCAAATGTACTTATCTTTATTATTTATTCATTATGTTTTTTCAGACAGTCTTATTATACAGCTCTGGCTTGTCTGGAATTCATTATGCAGCCCAGGGTGGCCCTGCACTCAATGCAATTCTCCTGCTTCACCCTTCCCAAAGCTGGGCTTACCACACTATTATACCAGCCTATAAATGTACTTACCATAAAGTAAGAAAAAAACAAAACAAATAAACAAAAAAACTCTATGGGCTTGGGATGTAACTCAGTGGCTGAGTACCTATCTATTATATTTAAGACCCTGAGTTCAGTTCCCAGCACAAAACACAAACAAGCAAACAAACAAAAAATCCAGAAAGTAAGAATTAAGCACTGACATCAATAAGGACAGGAAAAAATAATCTTACCACCCCCACTATCAACAAAAAGAGGGGAAAAGTAAATGCTAAGCAGAAATAGGAAAATTATAAAGGCAGAAATAAGCAAGAGAGGAAAATTTAGAAACAATGAACAAAACAAAAGCTGTTACCTTGAAAGGACAAAATAAAAATACTCTTTCCTAAGGCTGTGAAGACAGAACAGAAAATGCAAATTACCCAGAATGAAAAGGAGGAAAGCGCAACATCTTCAAAAGCTAAGCACTTATAACTCTGTACGCCTTAAATGCTGGAAACAGACGGACGGACAAACCTCCATCTCTGGAAGAAGAGGAACAAACAAAAACATCCACAGATGGAGCTCAGAGGTGATCGATGGCCCCTCTGGTCCAAGGAGTGGTTCACCTGGCTTCACAGAGAAGAGCAGACAGCCTTTCACGACACAAGGTGATCTTGAGATAGAAAGACTCCAGAAGGTGCTGAAACCATCTGATGATGGTGAGGTCAGTGTCGCCTTAATTCCAAAATTAAGTAGTGATCGTGTTTTAAAAAATTAAGTGCCTGCCACTTCTGGGGACATCTGCAAAGGTGTGTCAAATATAATTATTACTAAATCAAATTAAATAATGCCTCTGGAAAAAGGCTATGACCAACTAGGGTTATAGCAAAAATAACGTGAAATGAGCAGAGAAGGGACCATGGAGGAGGCACTGAAGAGGGCGGAAGAAGGGAGAGAAGGGAAGAGAAAGAAAGACACGGCATTCTTCTTCCAGATGGAGAATCTAGATTTAAACACACATGAATGAATGAAAGGAAAGCAGAGGCGGGGACTGTGGGGGGGACCCATGATGGGGGGACGTGAACAGATGTGCAAGATGAGCAAAACACAATGACACATGTAAGGAGATGTCACAATGAAACCAATTAATTTTTACATTAAAAATGTTCATTAAAAGAATGGCTTCCATAAAACAAATCTATCACTGTGATTTCCCATCTGTGTGCTATTCTATCAGCTCGATACAATCTGGAGTCTTCTGAGAAGAGGAACCTCTATTAAGAAGACACCTCCATCTTATAGGCCTGTAGGCAAGTCTGCAGGGCATCTTCTCAATTAGTGATTTATATGGGAGGGCCCAGCCCTCTGGGCAGGTGGTCCTCCTGTGTGTATAAGAAAGTGGGCTGAGCCAGCCATGAAGGGCAAGCCATTAACAGCAATATTCATGCCTTCTACTTCGGTTCCTGCCTCCAGGTTCCTGTCTCCAGGTTCCCACACTGATTTCCCTCAGTGATGGACAGTAAGTGGTAAGCCAGGGAAACCTTTCCCTCCCCATGTTTGCTTTTGGTCATGGAAGCAAAATAAGACATTATCAGTCAGCTTGAGTATAAGTCACATGTTTATCTCAATCGTTACAGAAATACTTTACATTACTTTTTTTTTTTTTTTTTTTTTTGGTGCCTGCTTGTTTTTTTCATTCAGATTTCAGAAACATGGTAAAAGATATGCACCAAGAGCCCACAAAAAACACTATCCATAACAACTTACTTTTTTTTTTTTTGGTTTTTTGAGACAGGGTTTCTCTGTGTAGTTTTGCGCCTTTCCTGGAACTGGCTCTGTAGACCAGGCTGGACTCGAACCCACAGAGATCTGTCTGACTCTACCTCCGAGTACTGGATTAAAGGTGTGCGCCACCACCGCCTGGCACATAACAACTTACTTTTTTTTTTTTTTTTAAAGATTTATTTATTTATTATGTATTCAGTGTTCTGTCTGCACGTATCCCTGCAGGCCAGAAGAGGGGCCAGATTTCAGTACAGATGGTTATGAGCCACCATGTGGTTGCTGGGAACTGAACTCAGGACCTTTGGAAGAGTAAGCAGTACTTAACCTCTGAGCCATCTCTCCAGCCCCACAACTTACTTTTAAGATTAAAAAATTGAAGCTTTCTCACTATTCCTGCCTCCTGCTCATGAAGGTCTCAGAGGTCACACTGAGACATATGTTCAGTACAGAAGAGAGAGTAGCATAATCCAGCCTAAGGGACAGGGATCATGATGCCCCATGGACTAGAAGGAAAAGACAAATGACCACGGAGGGCATTAGTCTGCTCTCACAGGTGAGGAGCGACAGCCGTATTTGGGGCATTGCTGAAGGAGGTCAGGGAGGAATAACTGGGTCTGTGGTTCACAGTTTGTTTTATGCCCTATCTGGTTATTATAGAACATTGAAAAGTGAGTGCAAGAGAAAAGCAATTTTCCTTAGAAATGCTGGAACTCAGCTATTGATTTAACATGGCAGTAGGTCATTGTCTTAATTCTTTTCAATCACTGGAAATATAGATTTACTGATTCACCAATATATGCATGAAACTTATCATTAATAAGTAGTAACTGGAGTCTATAAGAGAAAGAAAGCGAGAAAACTGAATACAGAACCCACTGATGCCATCCCTCAGGGGCAAGAGAGGACAGGAAGAAAGAACGGTGTGCCGGGTCATGGTAGAAGAAAGTTTACATGATGCAGAGATCTCACAACCAAACACTAGAGAGTAGTTAACAGAGCTGAATATTAAGAAACCCCTGTTGGGGCTGGCAAGATGGTCTGGGCAGTCATGTGCCTGTCATGTAAGTATGAAGACCAAGAAAGGCTAGGCACAATGGCATACACCTGTAACCCCAGTGCTGGGAAGGAGGAAGGCGGGATACCACAGGGCTTGCTGACCAAGCATTCTAGCTCAGTGGACAAGGTCCAGGGTCAGTGAGAGATCCTGTCTCAAAAAAGAAGATGGAGAATGACTGAGGATTGAGGAAGATGCCTGTTGCCAACCTTTGACCTCCACACGCATGCTCACACATGGACACCTATGACCAGGTATAAACACAGAGAAATCCCTCAGTGAGAGCAACTTGCTTGAAGGAGGAGATGGACACTATCCTGCATTAGGTTGAGAGGAGATGGAAGGTTAGGAGCTGGCGACAATGGACCCAGTTAAAGAAACAGTAGTTGTGAAGGCAGCCACCTATGGTTTTGCTTATGAAAAGGACAAGATATTTGTGAAAACGGAATGATCAAGAGCGCCCGGCTGGGGACACTGTCAGGAGCCCAACATGGCCAAGAAGAGGCCTGGTTCTTCCTGTGAACAGGGAAGGATAGTCTTCAAATCTTTGACCATGTACATCTTGGGCATTAAGTATGTGAGAAGGAAGGAAGTGAGGGAAAGATGGCCGACTCGAACCGTGACCATCTGTCAGAGACAAAGACTTGCACAAAACACAAGTACAGGTTGGGGTTTTTCTTGTTTATTTGTTGTTTTTTGTTTTTTGAGACAGTGTCTCTCTGTGTAGCCTTGGCTGCCCTGGAACTTGCTCTGTCCCAAACTCACAGAGATCCATCTCATCTGCCTCTGCCTCCCGAGTGAGTGCTGGGATTAAAAGCGTGCTCGCCGCTGCCCCACCCACAAGTACAGGTTTTAAACAGCTGCAGGAGAAAACAGGAAACAGATGAGGGGTGCTGCTTACTGGCTTGCTCAGTCTGCTTTTTTTATAGAACCCAGGACCACCTGCATAATGAGGGGGTACCACCCATAACAGGATGGGCCCACCCCCAATCACTAATTAAGAAAATGCCCTACAGGCTTGCCTACAGCCCAATCTTCTCAGTAGAGGTTCTCTCCTCTCAGATGACTATAGTTGTATCAAGTTGATATAAGACTAGCCAGCATGCACCCTAAGGAAAGCAAGTTTTATTATGGCTCACAGTTTATGGGTAGAGATCATCATGGTGGGGATGTCCTGGTGGCAGGGACCTGCGGCAGCAGGTTACACAACATCCAGTCAGGAAGCAGAGGGTCACAAAAGCTGGTGCTCAGCTCACTTTCTCCTTTGTACACAGTCCAGGACCCCCCAGCCATGCAATGTGCTACCTCAGTTAAACCAATTAGATACTCCCTCAGACATACCCATTACAGTTCTAGGCCTCCCCAACCCAACCAGGCGGCCAAAGAACATCACTTAACTCTCCTTTTTCCTAAAACACACAACAGCTTGTTAAATACGAGGTATGGTTTATATTAGCCCATAAAATTGTGAGTTTATGCTGCAGTGCTGGGGACTTGAAGTTGCTGACCATCCTTTTATGTTCCCTATGTACTAGTCTGTGCACTCTTTCCCAGTCTACACACCTGTCTGCCTCCGCCTTCCACTTCCTTTCTATATCTTCCTCTGCTCACAATTGAAAGACAGCAATCTCTAGGGTCTTCCTGGTAGAATACTTATGAGACTCCAATTCAAACACCCAGAAGCTCCAAGCCACTGAATCCCCTCACTCTACCCCCTGCCCTGAGACAATCGAGGCCTTCTTACTTATTCAGTAGCATGTCTAGTTACAGATTAGGTGCTGGAAGAGCACTGTTGTTCAACACTGAGCTGACGTTGCAATTGGGGAGATAAGACACTCAACTGAGAGTTACATATGTGGGGTGTCCCAAAGAGGAAGTGGGAGGGGCTGTGAGACCAATCGAATTGAGTCAAGTAATCTAGTCTAAGGGCCTTAAGCCACATGCCGGCACCAAATCTCCACCTAAAGGAACACATGCTATATCCACTATCGTTTTATTTATGAGAAGACATATCTGTCCTCTCATGACCCCAGGAGGGACAACAAAGGAGTATGTCATGCCCCAAAGAACCGGAACAATCTAGGTATGATCGTGCCCTACTTCACAGACTGGACACAGATTAGTAAGTGCTTCCTCTAGAAGGGGAATGCAGTCGGAGTGCTGGGAACCAGAGTTCCTCGGCATTTGGGAGGCTTTTGCTGGCTTTGGTTTTGAGGATTTTTTATGTGGGGTATTTTTAATTCAGCAATAAACATGAAGGCTTTCCTATACTCTCTGGGGGAAATGCTGGGATCAAACCCATGTACCTGCACAAGCTAGGCAAATACTCCAACCAAGCTGTACCCAGCTCTCGAGATAAACGATCTGCACTGGAATACACATGTAAACAGCAGTTTTACCATCATCCATGCTGCAGATTATCATCTAAAAAAGTGCTCACATTTATATATCGTACACCCATAAAAGAACAGAGTTTGATCTCACAGATGTAAAACTAGTACTAAGAAAAACTAAACAATTTTTCCTAATTTTTCCAACTAAAGATCAGGCTACACACAGTGTGTGTTCGCAGAGCCCAATAACATTATTAGATGGAAGCACACTACGCCTCCCGAAGAAACCTAACATTCAACATTCACTGTTAAAAATCAAACCTCCAGTCACACTGTATTTGTTTACCAGTTGAAGTTCGGGACATTACTACTGCCCTCAGAAAGTAACCGGTGAGTCACACTGACAGAATTTCACACGTAGGAACTCCATAGCTGGCAGGGAACAGAGCTCAGTGGCGGGATGCTTGCCAGCACCTGTAAAGGCCCCAAGTTCAATCCCCAGCACCAGAAGGAGAGAGCTGAGAAGACAGCAAGCTTTCCTGCTCTACAGTAACTTCCTGCAGAATCACAGGAAGATGAAGTGCCTGGAACGACGCTCACCTGTTCGTTTATTCCTGTCCACATAGCAGTACTTTAGCTCATAGTCCTGCAGTAACTCGTGAACCTCCTGGAAGACACAAAGCCATGAAAACTCAGTAAGTCCATCAGTTTAGTTAGTGCTTGCCTGCCACGCTCCCCCGCCACACTGCCATGCCCTGTCCCTGGCATGCTCCCCTCCACACTGCCAGCTCCCGACACCCCATATACTCTAAAACTGAGCACTTACAACCCACGTGAACTTGCACCCCACCCTACACTTCGGCTCACACATGCACTGGATGTAGCATGGGTAAACTAGTCACTAAAGCTGCGCAGGCCACCTAAGGTCACCCTGAAATCCCACCTCCAAGGCTTGAGGAAGCTTTTCCTGACAATCTCCCAGAAAGTGCCTTCATATGCCAATCGCCATCATGTCCTGATCTATGCCTATCTTGCGGAAATAAATATATATTAAATTATTCTGCATGCTGCAGTTTAGGCAGGAAATATACTTGTAAATGCTTGTACCGAACGTGGAGGAAAAAACCAAATGTATAGTGGACATACTGTGATAAATAAATTGTAGATTTTTAACTTACAAACTAAATTTAAATTAAATGAGTTTATAAAAATAATTGATGTAACAGAAACAGTACAGGTTGAAGTTGGCTCCTCTCCGACCTCACAGCATATGATGTACGAACTTATTTTCTATTTTTATATTCTGTCTGCATCACTTTGCATGAGGTAGGCATGCGAATACACACTAAAGTGAATAGGATTTGGTTTGAATTAGCACGTGGTACTGAAAAATTTCTGCATACTTTTTTGAGACAGGATCTTACTGTGTAATTCTGACCAGGGTGGTGTCCCTGGGTGGGCACAAATCACACAATTCTTAACAGATACGAAGCACTCAAGATGATCACACAGGTGGGATTTTGACTCCACACTAGAGTAACAAATGCATGTGACGAGAACACAGGTATCAGTACTTAAGTGTTTAACTGGTAAGTTATTATTACTCCAAATATCACCATTAGTTCTCATCTAGCTTTTAGTGGGTGGAAGGTACTAGACTTACTTACAAAAACCAGAAAACCACAGGCTAAGGGGATGACTCCATGGATAAAGTGTTTGTCAGGTCATTGTGAGGACCAGAGTTTGAATCCCCAGAACCCACATAAAAGATGGGGAGGTGGAGCCAACTTTAATTCCAGCACTCAGGAAGCAGAGATAGGATCCCTGGGGCAAACTGACAAGCTAGATGGGCAAAGTCTGGTTCAGCAAGAGATGAGAGACCCTGTCTTGATAAATTGAGTAGAGGGGGATAAAGGAGGGCACCTGATACCAACTTTGGGCCTCTACACATGAATTTGGGTGTACACAGACACACACGACACACACATTATACACTCAGATGAATATGCAAAATATAATATGTATGCTTAAAAAAAAAAAGAGGTGAGCAGGAACTCAGTGAGTAACATCAACAAGTTGAGTGTGGATCCTCAAAGGTTCCAGGAAACACACCCTCATTCCGTCCAGTATTTTAAAGGAGTACATCAGCAGGGCAGCAGTGGCACATGCCTTTAATCCTGGGAGGCAGAGCCAGGCAGATATCTGTGAGTTCAAGGCCGCCTGGTCTACAGAGCTAGATCCAGGACAAGTACCAAAACTACATGGAAAAACCCTGTCAAAAAAACCCAAACAAACAAAAAACAAAACAAAACAAAACAAAAAACCCAAGTACATCTTCAGTAACCATTAATAGTTAAAAATGATTACAATTATAATTTTTATAGTTAAGAGCAACCTAGAAAAGGAAGAAAAAAAAACCAGAATGGCCACACATTAGAAAGTTTCCCTAGGGCTGTGGAGATGGCTTGAGGTTCTTCGTGACTTGGATCCCTAGCACCTACATGGCAGCTCATAACTATCTAGTTCTAAGGGTTCAGACGCCCTCTTCTGTCCTCTGTGGGCACCAGGCACATACACGATATACAGACAAATAGACGTGTAGGCAAAATACCAAACTATATAAAAATTTCAAGATCTAAAAAATTTTTTTTTTTTTGAAATTTACCTTTGAATCCAGCACAAAAGGGAAAGAGGAGTATGGCTCTAATAGGCAATTCTAAGAACATAAACTGGGTGAAAATACAACAATCATTTGGTCACACAAAACAGGACAGGTGAAGTTGAGCATCTTGTACGACTGTTAGTAAGCTTGTATAAATGCCCTGAAAATACACGTCCATTTTGCGAAACAGTTGCTGGCTAGAGCAGTTCAGATGCTAGTGCGGTTTATCTTAATGTTCAGTGTTTTCTCAGACTTAGGAAACTTCAGCCTGTGGTCCTAGGATAAACCTAACTTCTCCATTGCACAAGCACACATCTTGCCAACCGACTAACTTAACAGCGCTTCACAGGGAAGGCTTTATTGGAGGGTCAAGTGTGTTCTTCGGGTGGCACCGACTCTAGTCTTTCTGGCTGGTGAGCAGCTGTCCAGTGCTAGATAAAGAAAAGCGATACCCACTCACCACGTATCAAGTATCTGTAAACAAACGGCATGCCCTGCCGTCCCTCTGGCTGAGGGAATTACCTAAGGAAAGCTTCAGGACCAAAGATGCATTCTGCAACTTAGAGATGTTATTTTTCACAACATCTGCACTTCTAATCACAGCTCTTCTGTGTATGAGGCATGGGGTGCTGCCTGCTACCGGGGAAGCCCTACAAAGCTTCCAAGAGAGAAAGAACCAATGACCTTTCTCTTCGCCCTAGTGGTGATCCCTCCCCCCTCTGGTGCCTCAGCAAGGAGACCAAAGGAGAAATTTCAGAACTAGTCCTAGGAAGCATTCGCCAAACTTCCCTAGGCTCTGCCACACAGACTAAGGAACTGAACTGAGAGCGTCGGGGAGCTATCCCAGCTGTGGGCGTTTTCCTCCTCACATACACTTTGAAAGCACTCTGCTCAGTGACACAAATTCCTTACAGAAAGGAGTGTGTCAACCTGACATTTTTGGTTGATGTCAGTGTGCTCAGGCCAGATTCACTAACATGCCCAAAAGCTTTCCGAAAGCCTCATAAAAAGTCTTCAGCAGAGGACAAACAGCTTTGGTTACAGCAGGCAGCCAATCGCACCCTCACCAACTGGTGGCGGTTTGGAATGTAACTGGCTCATAGGGAGGGGCACTATTAGGAGGTGTAGCTTTGTTGGAGTGGGTCTGGCCTTTTGGAGGAAGTGTGTCACTATGGGGGTGGACTTTGGAAGTTTCCTATGCTCAAGATACCAGCCAGCGTCTCAGTCAACTTCCTGTTGCATGCAAGATGCAGGACTCCACAGTTACTACTTCCAGCACCACGCCTGCCTGTAAGCCGCCACGTGCCACCATGATGATAATGGACTGAACCTCTGTGCAACAGGTCTTCTCTTTGGACTGCCAGCTTCCCAAACAAGTGACATGCAGACTTCTTATTAATTATGAAAGCTTGGCCTTAAGCTTAGGCTTGTCCCAACCAGCTCTTATAACTTAAATTAGCCCATTTATATTAATCTATGCTTCTTCCATGTGGATCATTAACGCTCCTCCACACCCTACATCCAAATTACTCCACATCTCGCTGGTAATTCCATCTCTCTTCTTTCCAGAGTTCCTATCTCTGCCTCAAAGTATGGCCTATCCTCTCCTGCCTAGCTATTAGCCGTTCAGCT
Source organism: Onychomys torridus (assembly GCF_903995425.1). Classification (NCBI taxonomy): domain Eukaryota; kingdom Metazoa; phylum Chordata; class Mammalia; order Rodentia; family Cricetidae; genus Onychomys; species Onychomys torridus. The sequence goes on from NC_050444.1 coordinate 119,625,487, forward strand.
CTTTATTAAACCAATCAGAAGGTGCCTTGGCAGAGACACACCTCCACAGTGTACAAAAAAGATTCTCTCACAACACCCCTGAACTGTAAGTGAGACACCCCAATGTAAATGTTTTTCCTTTATAAGAGTTGCCAAGGTCATGGTGTCTCACCAACCAACCATAGCTGCTCTGCCATGCCTCCCACCTGGATGACACAAGCCAAAAGTGCAGGTTTCCTAAAGGCTCTTCTTGGGTGTAATTTTGTTTGCCTCAATTTGTTTCAAGAAAGGCCTTTGGGCCAGCAAGATGGCTGAATAATAAAGATGCCTACCACCAAGGCCTGAGGATCAGAGATCAATGTGTGGAAGGTGAGAAACTGACTCCCAAAAGTTGTCTTCTGACCTCCACATGCACATCGTGGTACACAAACACAAATCAATAATTTCTTAAAGAAAGGCTTTCACAGATTGAAGCATACCACAATAAAGTACACTATTTTTATATCCCACTAATTTGGATTAAAAGAAGAGGATAAGGGGCCTGCGAGATGTCTCAATAGGTAAGAGCACTTGCTGCCAAGCTTGACAACCTGAGCTTAATCCCTAGGACTCATATGATGGAAGGAGAGGACCAACTCCGGCAGGTTATCCTATGACCTCCACATACACACACACACACACACACACACACACACACACACACACACACACGTGTAAAAATAACATATAGAAGAGAACAAATGTGTCACTTTAAATTGTAAGCAACTGGAAAAATACCAATATTATCTATAAAGCAAATCTAGACCGTCCTCTTCCCCTTCCCATAGGTGTCTCTCACAGGCCCAAACAATTGGTTACCGTGTACTATGATGGGCTTTTACAAGCGACATCATGTTATACTTTTTAAGATCACCTGGGCCTCGATGTGGAAACTTGGTACTCCATTTCTAATGCCTAGTTTGTTTCTAGACTGTTACTTTACTCTTTATACTTTGATGAACTATTACATTCTTGTAAATACTACACATCTACTGGCATTCACACAATAGAGGTCCTACAGGAGAGAACTCTGTGTACCTGCCTGCCTGTCTGCCTGCCTGCCTGCCTGCTTGCCTGCATGCATGCATGCCTGTCTGTCTGCATGCCTGCTTGCCTGCATGCATGCATGCCTATCTGTCTGCATGCCTGCTTGCCTGTCTGCCTGCTTGCCTGCCTGCAGGAGTGTGACACAGGGTCTCACTACACAGCCCTGGTTGACCTGGGACTTGCTACATAGACTAGGTTGGTTGATAGCTGGCAGCAATCCTCCTGCCTCTGCCTTCCAAGTGCTGGGATTCACAGCTTATGTCAACACGGCCAGCTGTAAGTGATTAACTTCACGAGAAACTGAAAACTTGTGTGGAAGAATGGGGTGCCAGCTACATCCTCATCCACAGGATGTGTAGGTCCTGCTGAGCCACATTCTTTCAGTGCTCGGTGTTACCTGAGACTAAGGTGTTGTCAATCTGTGATATAAAACGGTGCCTCTCTGTGGTCTTATTCATATCCTGTTAATAGGGGGGCACTGCAACTGCTAATTTCAGGTGTCAGTTTAGCTACAACAGTCAGTGATTTGGGCCAACATGAACCCAGTGTTGCTAAGAAGGTATTTTATACTCGTGGTTAGTATCTCCCACCGGCTGACTTCAGAAAAGGATCCCTTCCGTGCAGTGGGTGGGCCTCATTCAAGTAGTGAAGGCGTTAACAGCCAAAACCTCCAGCTTCCTGATAAAGACACCAGCTCAGGACTATAGCAGCCACCTTGCCCAAGTTCCCAGCCTTTGGACATGCCAGCTCACAATCACGGATTAAATTATTCAAATCTTTTTTGTTGTTGTTTACCTTTTTTTTTCCTTTACTGAAAATAGATTTTTTTCAGACAACATATTCTGATTGCGGTTTCCCCTCCCCTTATTCCTCCCAGTTCCTCCCCACTCTCTGCACCCTGGCATCTGCACCCTTTCTGTCTCTCTTTTGAAAACAATCAGGCATCTAAGGAATAATAAAATAATACTAAGATGAAACAAACCGAACAAATCAGAGTAGAACACATCAACCAGAAAAGGAGCGGACGAAAAAGCACCAGAAACTCATTTAGATGCAGAGACACACCTGTTCGCACACCCAGGCATCCCCTGAAAACAAAATACTAGAAGCCATTGTATATATGCAAAGGACCTCTTAAGTTAAAAAAAATGCCCTGACTTACCATTAAAAGACAAAGACCCTCCAAAGATGCTGTTGAGTTAGTTTTGTGTTAGCCATCTACTGCTGGGCATGGGGTCAGCCCTTAAGAGAAGCTTGTTTCTCCAATGAAAAGTCCCTTGGGGAAAACAAAGTTTTCATCAGATAGCAAGTGCCTATCTGTTGGAGATGGTGTCTGGGTCAAGAAAAGGGAGTTTTGTTTTGTTTCCTTTTTCTTTCTCCTTAGGAGCACCTGGTGCAGACCTGGGCAGGCCCTGTGCATGCTGCCTGTCTCTGGGAGTTCATGTGGAGTCTAGAAGGCCTGTTTCCTTGGTGCCCTCCATCCCCTCTGGCTCTTACACTCTCTCTGCCTCCTTTTCCTCAGAGTTCCCAGAGCCCTGAGAGGAGGGATTTGGTGGAGACATCCCTTTTAGGGCTGAGTGTTCCAAGGTCTGTCACTCTGCATATTGTCTGGCTGCCGGTCTGCTGCAGGAGGAAGCCTCTCTGATGATGGTTGAGCAAAGCCGGGATCTATGAGTGCAACAGAATGTCCTTAGGAGTCACAGTATTGCTGTGTTCCTTTAGCAGAAGAGGAGTATTTGGTTTTTCCCCTGGCCTATCTCATCTCAGGCTCTTGGCCACTCAAGCAGTGTTGGGTGTGGGCTCCATCTCACGGGGTGGGCCTTTAGGCGAATCAGATGGTGGTTGGTTACTCCCACAGGCTTGTACCACTACTGCACCCATGTATCTTGCAGGCAGGTCACCATTGTAGATGGAAGGGTTTGTAACTGGCTTGGAGTTTACCTTTCTTCTTTGGTAGCATGCAGAGTACTTTCCAGTACCATGAACACCAGTCCAGGGGGGTGAAGGCTCTAGGGGAGCACCAGCTCAACCTCTCTGTGCCCAATAAGTCATATAGGCACTGTCTTCAGCTACAGACCCTTACCGTCAATTCACAGAGAATCACCTCACCTTGGCAATTGCCTGGGCTGTTTGGGGGTTCCCATGGGACACCCTTGGACAAGAACTTGATTAGATGTAACCCATTCCTGGTACTAGAAGCTTCATTTGATGTGGAGAGATGGCCAGTTGGGGCTCTGTCTGCCTTGCTCTTGCTAGGCAAGTGCCCTACCACTGAGATAAATCTCCAACCCTCCTCTTTTGTTTTTCAAGATAGGGTTTCTCTGTGTAACAGCCCTGGCTATTCTGGAACAGCAGTGTAGACCAGGCTGGTCTTGAACTCAGAGATCTTCCTGCCTCTGCCTCCTGAGTGCTGGGATGAAAGGCATGAGCCACCACACCTAACACTCATTGGTATTCCTTAACTTTGGATTTTTAATGTAACTTTGTGACTTCCCTATCCTCTCACCTTAGTTGATTCGAGCTTTTACATGTTTTTCCTTTTCTTTTTTTTTGGTCATTTGTAAGAGTTTATATTTTGGAGACATTAAACTTTCATAATTTATATCTGGGAATCAAACTTGGGTCCTCTGCAAAAGCAATATATTTGCTTAACTACTGAGCCATCTCTCCAGCTCCCAATCCTTGTTGTTTTGTGAAGCAGGGTCTCAGTTTGTAGCCCAGGTTGTCCTGTAGCTCACTGGGTAGCCCAGGCTGGCCTTGGACTTCTTGATCTTCTTCTCCCACTTCCCAAAGGCTAGGATTGCAGATGTGTCCACCATGCCTGCTCTTTAAACATCATAAGTTGCTTATGTATTTGGAGATGAGGAGAACATGCAGATGGGAAGAAAGCGAATTACCCATTTTGGAATGGACAGATCAGGAAGGGATGTGGTGGACAAGTGTGTGTGCTGCTCTTGGTGAGCGGCTCAGCTACAGCAGTGCAGCTTACTCAGGCTTACTGCTCATGCATGTGGGTCTTTCCTGAGCTGCTTGGGTTTCTGTACAGCGTGGTGGCTCCTTCTAAGAGAGGACCATCCTGAGAGCAAGGTGAAAGAGCAAGACTTTATGGTCTAGCCTTAGGTAATACTGCCTCATATCTACCACCTTCTGTGGGTTGAGATAGTTAGAGTCTCTCTGGAATCAAGGGGAGGGAACATAGACTTTATCTCTAGACTTGGCTATGGAAACATTCTAGAAGACTCTGGGACAGATAACAAGGTTACTATCTTTAGAGGGTCCATTATGCCAGTGAGAGTCATCTATGTTATAAGGTAGTCATTATTTTCTAGGTTTTGCTTTTTTTTTTTTAACATGGATCTCATATAGCACAGGCTGTGTAAGCACAGCTGACCTGATCTGATGCTCTCGCTTCCACTTCTACAGTGCTAGAATTACAGGCGTGCAACATCACCTGTCAGCTTACTTGCTTACTTTTAAAATTGTTGTATAGTTTCCCTCCCCTACCCCCGACCTGTCTCCCTTCCTTCCTTCCTTCCTCCCTCCCTCCCTCTCTCCCCCTCCCTCTGGTTTCTTGTGTAGCCCAGGCTGCCTTCAGACTTATTATGTAGCCAAAGCTCTGGCTGGGTCCGTTTCTTAGGCTGGGCTGAGTGGTCATCCCCACACGGCTCATCTGTATATTGGAGTCAGTGGGATACGTCCTGCTGCTGTGTTGCCAAACAAGATTGATACACCTGAGTTGGACTTTCTCTCCTACCTGAAAACATATTAAAAACAAACAAACAAACAAACAAACAAACAAACAAGAGAAAGAACATAAAAATGTGTGACATGCCTAAGGCATATGAGATCTCAGAAGATCTGCTTTTTTGATTTTAAAAGCAACCTTTAATGTATCTGTGGCCAGATGGCTCCACAGCTTAATCGCACTTGCCACACAAGCTCGGCACCCTGGATTAGGTCCCAGAAGTCCACTTAGAAACCTCCACATCATGCTACTTTATTCTCTCTCTCTCTCTCTCTCTCTCTCTCTCTCTCTCTCTCTCTCTCTCTCACACACACACACACACACACACACACACATACATTATGTATACACAGACAATGATATCTTTAAAAAACAAGAATATATGTAGTTTGGAGCTGGTGAGATGGATCAGTGGATAAAGGTACTTGCCACCAAGCCTGATGACCTGAATTTGACTCCTTGGAACCAGATGATGGAAGAAGCGAACAATTCCTACAAGCTGTGTCTTACTCCCACACACCTGCCAAGGTACAGATACTCAGAGAGAGCTGGTCCTTCCTGATTACCCTTGTCAGTGGCTTACTGGGGTAGTCCCAGAGCCTCACACATAAGCAAGCACGTTAACACCTCCCCCTTCCTCTTCCCCTGAGTCCTGGTTTTTACACCTGCTGTTCTGATGTAATTATTAATTATATCCCTTTCCCTCTCAAACGAACTAAGTCGGAAATAAATATGAACAGCTTCCCATATTCAGGGACGGATCCCTGACCCACCTAGGCAGGATCCAGACTGCTCGGCCAACTGTTTGTGTACAGAAGGAGAAATGGTGACCATGGATGTGGGGAACTAAGAAACCTGAAAACCTCCCCACTTCATAGGAATATAGCACCCCAAATACACAGTGTTTGGTTCTGAGGGGTAGGTCAGGAGAAACAGGTCGTCATACCATTGAGTTTATGGGTAATGTTTTGATCTGTGGTTTTGTTTTGCAGGAAAATACTTGGCAGATAACTAATAAACTCTCATGCAAGGAGTTGGAAGATCCATGTCCTGGAGAACTGTTGTATGAGAGACGGGTTTTAGTCTGGTTTGAAGAAAACAAACCAGTATCTATACTTGGGGTCTACCAACTGGAAGGTCCTGGCTTCCAGCAGGGATTTCCCCCCCACAGTACTATGATGATCAGTTCTACAGTATTTACTTCTAGGTGTAATATTGTTAATGGTTTTCAAATGTAATTATTGTATTTGTACACTGTTCCTTCATTCCAGTAAGGCACTTAGACACTTGAGTTTTAGTATTTTTCATTCCTGAAACGGATGTAATTTAAATTGTGGTATGTAAATTTAATAGTAGTACTGTTGAATGGCACAATGCTTACAGAGATAGAGTGCATTTTGTCAATATATAAAGTTTAAATATAATGTTGATAGTTATCATAAAGGGGGTGCCGCACATCAAGAACCTTAAATGGAACCAGAAGAAAACAACAACTTACTTTTCTTCACTCCTGACTATGTTTTCCTCTAGAGCTAAAGGAAACTTCTAGCTTCAGTTTAGTGGGTTAAATTCAGAAACTATTTCAGAAAAAAAACATTCTAAAGATACTGCATATTCAAAGAGAAGTATTAATTACCACTTTTTAAAAAGCTTTTTTTTTTCAAACTGCAAATTTCATAAAAATGCAAACTGTGTAAACAGGGCCTCTTATTTTTATAACTTGTGTAATAAGGGAAAAGCAATTCATATTTAAAGTTTAAGTAGATTAAATTATATCCAGGAGTACAGAAGATGTTGAAATTTTGCCTGACCCCATGCCCGGTCTCTGCAGTTTAGCAAATGTGGAGATTGCTAAATCATCAGATCAAAACCAACATGATTTTTAAAGTTTCAGGATTTTCTGTAGTTGAACTGGTTAACACTTTTGCATAAATTGCTCAGATCAGAGGGGCCTGTCTCATCTAGCAGCCAGGAGTACCCTGGTTTTTTCTTTACTCACAAGAATCAAAACACTGAGAGTAAGGACTTTAGAGGAAAAATAAAATAGTTCCCTGTTTCTATCCAAAGGAGAGTTTTAAACTTATCATTTACATATTTGGGAAGGAAGAAAGAAGCTTTATAAATGAAATTCTATCGACCTTGTTGTTCTATGTATATTTTTGGAATGATTTTAAGATTCAGTGTACAAAACTATGAATCTTACTGTTCTTGGGGAATGGAAAGCAGAGTCAGAGCTGTGGCCTTGAAGCTCAGTAAATTTAGTCACAAGTCTGGGGCAGGGGCGGGGTGTGCCCCACAGGACGGGAATCGGAACATTGTCAAGTACAGTCTAAAGATTAAGTCTTCCAGGAAGCCACATGTCATTTTCAACAGAGAACAGCTCCTGCTCCAGGCTCTCCTATTCAATAACTCCGATTGAGGTGGGGTGCGCAGCGCGATGCTGAATTTCATTTTGTATTCACTCATATTTGACAAAGATCTTCAGCTCCTTTCAATTCCAGAATCAAATTAAAATTTTTTAAGTCTTACTTCAACAGTGAGATTTCAATTGTCAGCTCTTTCTGGCGAGCTTTGTAGATTAATTTAAGTTCTCTTCAATCAATGCTTGCTACCAAAACAATGTCCAAGATGATCCGTTTTACCTGCGAATAATTCATACTATTTGAAACAGGCTCTTGCCTAGTTCCCCAAAGCAGCCTGGCTTTGAAGGTTGTTTTGAACAAACTAATTTGTTCACAGTAAGTTTGGTTTTGAAACCAAAACAAGAAATAAAATGTAAAACTTAAGTCTAATGGAACATGGGGAAATGAAAACTTCAGCCAATGGAGAGAAAGAAGCAGAAAAATGAAACTTATCTAGAATGTGATTATAAAATGTTTTTAAGTAGTCAATTCATGGAAAAATATTGAATATTAACACAAAAGCATATTAAAATGTGTAAATATTACTGTTTCTCACGTCTTTCTCTTTATATCTTATTTTATATAGCTTTAGAATGAATTGGTCATTAAATACACGGTGTTTCTTTCCAGAGAATAGTTTTATTATTGATATTGTAAAAGTGTAATTAAAGATAGAGATTTGACTAGTCTCTAACATTATTCAAATGTTTCCAGGAATCGAATTCAAAACTATGAAGAACTCCTGTAATCCCTTAATTGACTTTTGTGAAATGAAATGGCAGTTGGCAACCTCAAAATTAAGACTTGAATAATGAGCGCTTCATGGGGTGGTTCCTTCTGTTTCAGAAACTGGGTCAAATAGCATATGCCCGTATCAGGGATGGAGATGTGGGTGTTGGGTTTGGTTTTAATCCTGTAGGCTTTCGTCTCCTGTTAGAGCTGTATCTGCAGCACTGTGGGATAAGAATTCCCGTTCTGAGATGCGGTCCTAATCAAGACAAGGTTTCAGTTATCAGTGTCTGTCCAGTCAGGGTCCCTTTTGTCCAAACAAAATGGGTTAGCGCACAGGACAGGGAGCTAAATTAAAACAAAGTTCTGGTGAGCCAGAGAGCTGTTTCCTAAACACTCTGATTTTTAAAGCTAATAGAAAGTGTAAATGTTTTATTTTAGCAACATGGAAAGTATGTTTTTCTCTTCAAATAAATCCCATATTTTCATGAAATTTAAAAAAATAAATTCTTGTTTAAATTAGTCTGAATTTTATCATAATTGGACTTTGCAATTACTAATTTAAAACCATGTGATGCACCTACTGCTAAATGATAATTCCCTGTATGATATTTAGGACACAGTTTACCTCTAAAGGAAGACTGTCTGTGTGTAAAGGGTTTCGAGTGACTGGAAAGTAAAAGGGCAGATATTAGTGCTTTTTCACTGTTTTATAAACTTCTTCTCACTCCCAGTCTGCAAAGGGTCAGTGTAGATGTAACCAGCTTGTTAAATAAGAAACACAGAACCAATTGCAGAGTTAAAAATCACGAGGTCAGAGCAAGAGCGGAAAACCTTACCCTTCACTGCTTCTGCTGTTCTTCCTCTCTGCAAGAGACCTACTTCTGTGTGTCCTGTCTATTTATAGACTTTCTGTTCTGTTTTCTCATTGGTTGTAAACCCAGCCACATGACCTCCTCGTCACTGCCTGTTTGTACAGACCTCCAGGTCTTCTATGGTTGAGATTAAAGGTGTGTGTCTGCCATGCTGGCTGTGTCCTTGAACACACAGAGATCCACCTAGCTCTGCCTCCCAAGTGCTGGGGTTAAAGGCGTGCACCACCACCACCCAGCTTCTGCTCTGGCTTGCTCTGACCTCAAGGCAACTTTATTAATATTCAAATAAAATCACATTTCAATACAAATAAAATATCACTATAGGTCAGAGCCGGCATAGTGACGCACACTTCCACTTTGAATTCTTCCTTTGGAGGAAGCAGATCTACCTTTCTTTGTTCCACCACAGCTGCCTGCTGTGCGGAACTCAGATGAGTCCCGCCCTCTTCCCACTTTTAAGGTGAAAGTGAGTCCATATGTAGCTTTCAAGCTTTTCTTAATGGGACTCTTATTTCCCTAATAAAATTGTGCCTGGAATCCTATAAAGCAGAATGTTGCCAAGCACTGAGGGGCTCCTCCGGACGCTGAAACAAGCGTCACAATATGTAAAGGACTCCAAAGTACCTTTTGACTCTGGAGACTGACAGTGCTGCTTGTCCCAGATACACCATCTTTTGAGACTTTACGAACATGTGTATTCACAGTGGTTAGTTGTGACACCATAAAAATAGCTGTGCAGCGAGTGCTCCCCAGCTGTCAGTTACTGCAGATATCACTTCATCCAACCTGTATTTAAAAAAGAAAAGGGCAAAAGTACTTTTTAGTCCTTGTTTTCCCAATGATGGTATCGAGGCTTAGGCTGATTAATTTCCCCAAAGTGACACACAGGACCCAAAGGACCCCAATTATCCCCAACAGAACAAGTACCTTGCTGTTGCATTTGGTTCATTTTGGGAAAATAATCAAGCTGAATGTCAAGTTAAAAAGGCATTGACAGGATTATAGATGGGCCTCATAAGATGTTACTTTAAAAGAACCAATGTCTCTCAAAGGATGACCTGTGGGACCCCTCTTTTCCAAATAGTAGTAGAGTAGTGATTTAAATTGGGGTGTCTTTATAGTCTCAGAACCTAGACAGCCTGCAAATGGGTACCAGCAAGTCTGTATAAATCTCTAGGGATGGAACTTGAGGATATGTTTATTGATAAGCATCTAAAATCTGAGCATCATGGCCCTGACAGACCCCTAGGGCCCTTTTTACTGCTCACGCTATAGCAGACTTAAGTCTTAATTTCAAAGGTAAATGCAGTTTTTTTCTAGTGTTTTCCCCCAATTCAGTCTAATAGCTGCAAGGGACCACTGTCCTAGAACTGACTTCATTTCATAGACTCTTGGCTTCATAAGCATAGATTAGCCTCATTCCAGGAAAAAATATCAATTTTTGCTGTTTTGCCTTTTCTCAAAGCAATCACAGGTTGTAAATGAATGTTGAGTGACAGTAAAATATGCAGATATCCTCTAGAGAGGGGTGTGCGTGTGTGCGTGCGCGTGTGTGCGCGCGCATGTGTGTGTGCACGCGCGCGCGTTTGTGTGCGTGTGTGTGTGTGTGTGTGTGTGTGTGTGTGTGTGTGTCTGTGTGTGTGTTGTATTATAGCTTTCTCTTCCCCCAGAGAGGATGAATTTTGCAAAATCTCAGTCAGCCAAAATGTATACATTCTGTCATGTGACTTTTTCTGTTCAGCAGCTTCTAACACCTGAAAGCAAGGTTTTGGGTAAATATCAAAGTGGGCCCAGAATATAGCTTAGAAACTTAATGTAAGGAAATGTGATGTTCTCGTGAAGCCCCCAGGGTGTTCTCACTAACCAAAGAGACAAATTGTTGGTATAAATAAAGAAATCAGGCCAAGTGACTCTGATTAAGGATACTCCTCCAACGTACCTCTCCACCACGCTCACTACACATTTCTCTCTTGAGTTTTGCTGGACTTTCCCTACTTTGTGTTGTGTTGGTTTCGTTCATTCATCTGGCAAATGATGGAGAAAGCCATTCCCTCACATATGAATTAAACATGGCTTGTCTCATGTCTCCTGTTAATCCATAGAATGATGAGGAGCAGTGAGACAGGAGCGCACCAATTACACCTCCAGATATTAAAAAAAAAAAAAAAAAAAAAAAACAACAACAAAAAAACAACAAAAAAACCACGGGCCTGTCTCGCCTGTCACTGCCTGTGTTATCTTCTGCACGCAGAATTGCATTGTTAGGATCCAACTGAAATAAAATTCCTTCTTGAAGGACTGTCGTCGGGTGTGGGGATCAGTTGAGATGATGAGTAAGGCCAGCATCTTTGGTTGGTCCCATGCTTAGTTTCTGCTTTCTGTCCTAAGCAGGCAGTGCTGCACGAAACAGACAGCTTGTTAACCTGTGTCATGGGTATAATAATTTATTCTCCAGATTTAACTTCTGATTTCCTGCCTTTTTTTCTTGAGCACATTGTCTGTGCTAAATACATCTTTAGCCTCATAAGAAAAAAGTTTTCAGTGCAAAGCCAGCACAGATTAAAGTGACCTTTAATGTTGTTTTCCAGAAAGAGAAGTACAGTACAGTAGAACTGCGTCACCGGTGTTTTCTAACTCGTGTGTGCTTTACCAGCATAAGCAAGCATTCATTTGTCCTGAACACACGGTCCTATGGCACAATCGTCACTCTCCAGATACAGGCAATGACTGCCACAGCCTTCATACAACTTAGGATGTCACTGAACTGGGAAAGGGTATTTTTATTTATAAGAATCCCTTGAAAATCTCTAGGAAACTTTCCTTTTAATTCTAATTCACAGCTCCATGGAAGGATGTGTAAATCAAATAACATAAGAAGGAAAGTTAGCCTGAGAGTGTAGCTTTAAGGGAATTTTGATCATTGGAAGTGAATCTGTGCTCGCTAGTATCTTTTAGTGAATTTTAACTTTATTTGTCTAAAGAACTCTTGACCCAACATGGAAATATTTTTGATTTTTAAAGACCTGCACCTATGATCAACACTTCAAGGCCCCCTTTGTTGAAGAGGTTCCAAATTCTTGAAGTAATTAACACTAGTGAAGAATCTTCAGTTATATTTGACTAAACAACTTCAAGAAACTAAATCCTGTTTGGGCAATGCTGATAGTATTTTTACATAAATTTAGGAAGTCTATGAAAATATTTTGCTTAAGGCCAAGGCAATGCACTATTTTCTCGGCATAGTCAGAGGGCTAACCCTGAGTGTTGGGTTTTGTTTTGTCTTTTGCTTTTTTTTTTTTTTTTGAAAATCATTTTCTTACATAAAATCAAATATAAAATGTTCCCTTTATTTAAAATTATTTGAACCAGACAGAAATGACACTCACATTTTCCGGATGTAATTTAGTGTTAGTCCATTCAGATTCTGTGAATTATTAGCAGATAGACACAGTTCTCCATAAGTTTCCTGCTTCATAGCCTGAGCACGTCACGCGTCTATTAATGTCCTCTGACTCACGAAGCTTCCATTACCTTATTGACATCATTTCTGGCAAAATGATGTTGAATGTCATTTATTCATCATCACCTTAAGCTATTTAAACATAATATACCCAAAGACTATCTCAGAAGATCCCAAACCTGGTGTTCCTAGCGTGACCGTTCTTAAAGCTGCATTGATTCCAAGGGTTGGTGTTCAATTCCTGCTGCTTTAGATGAATATGCGCAACAGAGATTGCTCTCTCTCTCTCTCTCTCTCTCTCTCTCTCTCTCTCTCTCCCCTCTCATCCTGCTGCATCCTTCTCCCGCCCACCCCATCCCACACTACCCCTTATCTCAGTCAAAGGCAACTTATTTGGAAGCCAGTAGGAGCTGTGATGGAGACCCTGTGGCCTTACCTCCCAGCAGAGCTACACTGCATGCCAAGCAGGAATTGCTAGGGCTGATCTGAGGCTGCTTGAACACTATTGTGTTCCAAGTGAACAGATTTCTCACCAGTTTTTCACTGGTATAGGGCAAAGCCTGTCGGAATGAAATGGTCCGTTTGAATCATTACCCCACTAAGTAGCAGCGTAAGCCATTGGTGTTTTGCTCTTCTTGAACATAAGAAACTAGGAGAGGCATCGCAGAGAATTTTTGCTGTGTTTCTAACTATGATGCAATCCATTCAGTCAGTGAAGAAGATGTTTATAAGTGTGTACTTGACCTGATAGTGGCCTTTATTTCAAATTATCTGTGGTCCATGTGGCAAAAGTACACTGACTCTCCATACAAAACATCCTGGGCATAAAATATTTACAGAAGAAACTGTGCGTTCAAATGCTCAAGGTATATTTTAAAATGACAAGTCAATGTCCTGTCTTTTTCCCTACCTGCTCATTCAACAGCATCCCCCGACCCTTATTGCCTACTCTGCAGTACAGCTTCCTGTGCGCTCAGCCCAGCAGAGCAGCAGAGGCTTGCTCCCTCAGAGAACCTCTGTGCGCCCTCTACTGGACAAGGGCGGCAGGAATGTAGCTGCACAGATTGAATATAACCACCAGACCATCTTCACGTCTCTCGCCTTGTGAGTTAATTAAAAGTGTGGATATCACTTTTTGTAACTGGTGATTTTTATAAATGTTCTTTCCTTCACAATTCTTCCAGTCACCCATCTCACAAAATCTTGAATATGCAATTACTCATTATGATACATTACTGCAAATAGGATTCCCATTTCAAAATGCAATTTAATGTGAGTAAGTTGTTATTGAAATGTGATTTTTTTTCTGGAAAATAAATGAAAAACATGCAAATAAACTGACCTGTGAACATTTTATTTCCTGCATCTTAAAATTGTAGCTACAGTTTTGGAAAACATAATTACATAATTAAGGGAGAGGATGGTGGGCCCACTGTCTGGCAAAGTCAAGGGCTTTCTGGTAGGAGGAATTCGGTTCCATGATTTGACTAGAGGCCCGAGCAGGTTACATCATAGTTCCAAATATTCTCATAAAAATAAAATAAAATGGAACAATGGCTTCTCCACATCACAGGCTCTTTAAGCAGATTAATTGGGGGTATCAGCTATTGATCACTGAATAGATCTAAATACTGGTAGAAGTCAAGAACAATTCTTTCCTGCTCTTAACTTTGTGTAATCAGGGATTGGGATGGGCTTGAGGGCTCTTTGAACACTGGGCTGGAATCCGGATGCTCAGTTACCATCCTGGCTTCTGTGGACCAGGAGAGCATTCATCAAGGACACTACTGTAGGCTGTGTGCTATGGGTGGCGTCTGGTCTCTTCATTCAGTGGGTGTCCATCCACTATGGCAGGGAGGAAAGAAGGTGGGCCCTCGACCCCAAACAGCCTGCCTTGCAAACTTCTTAAGCTTCAGTAGTCTGGGAAGAGTCCATGGAGGAAGTGAAGGAGCGAAGCCTGTTTCTGTCACAGCAGGGTTCAAAGACCCTGTGCTAGCGAGCGCCCCAGGCCCGTTGTTCAACATCAGTTTTCAGTTCAGTACTTCTGTAATGAGAGCAGTCATTTCGTGGCACAGTTGTTGGGGCAACGGAATAAAACTGAACCGCTGCACAGCATCTATCAGCATGGGGGAAGAGGGGACAGCTAAGCTCCTATGTCTTCCTGTCTCCGGTGTGATGTCCTGGGAAACTTTCGTGTTTCCCGCTAGCGCCCCTGACATCCACAGGGAGAGAAGTACGACGAGGAGAATCTGAGGACGCATCTTCAGTGAGATCGTGGCAGCTCCCCAAGGCAGCGGGGCTGGGAAGGCCCCGGGACACAGTAATAATGGGATGCCTAAGTCTAGAGCTGCTCAAAGGCCCACCGAGCCGGGGAGGGGCGGCCTGGGCAGTGTTTGGGGAGGTCACCCTGGAGACGGCCTGGGTGCCCAAGGGAACTACAAGACCAAGAGAGACCGGAGGCAGCAGCCAGTCTTCTGCAGCAACACTGAGGGCGATCCCAGGTCCAAGTGGTCCAGCCTGCCACCCGGAGCACAGCAGGTCAGTGTAGGCGCTTGGGGACAGAGGGTCCAGGACAGGAGGCTGGGGAGGGAGTGACCTATGTGGGGAAATGGAGATCTTTGCACCCAGCTCAACAGAACCAGAAAAAGTGGTCCCAAGTTTGACCTTCAAAGGATGATGCTCGACTCATCTAGGAAGCGCTGGTCGTCAGCGATCTCCCCTACTCGCTGCACCTCTAGGACTTCGATTTCATCTGGGGTCTCTCTGGGGAGGGCGTGCCTGCAAGCAGAGCTGGGACCAGCTAATTCTCCGGAATTAGGGAGTGTTGGAGGAGGTCGGCGGGGGTGGGTGGGTGGGGCGGGGTTCACCCTCAAGTTGGAAGTGCAGTTCTTAGTTCTTCTGGAAGGGAAGAATCAGTGGAGTCACGCTTTAAACCCACGACTATTGAGTAGAGCAAAGCAAATACTCCAAAGACAGCCTGGCACAGGCTGCTCAGGGGGTGGGAGCAGCGCAGTGGGCTGGCTCTTCCTAGTGGAGTTCCAAGTTTATGAATATTTATGAGATGGGTGGCATATTCATGACGGCAGGTGGCCATTTTTCTCTCCAAAATCAGAGTAAACCTGTTTTTTTTTAAGGGAATTTCTTCCTATGGTTTCTAGACAAGCTCTCAAAGAGCGTCAAAATCACAAAACAACAAGGCTGGGGTCTTGTGTGTATACCTTCATTAGTGCGCGTGTGTAGGAAGACACCTTAGGGCTTTGGCTTTTTTTGATGGAAAAATACTGAGTGTTCTGACCATCAGGAGACTCGGCTATCAAAATGCAGGGCTAACTCACATTTTTGAGACTGCTTTAGGCCCATGATTGGCCTCACAGCTCTGTTAAGACTTTTTTTTTAAAGTGAGCTTTTACATTGAAGGATGGGGCGGCGGGTTTACAGCAGACTTGTAGCCTACACTGTGGGAAACCAGACTCAACTCTGTGGAACTGCGTTCTCCCCGTGAGAACTCTCCAGCTTGCCTACTTCATCCACGTTTAACCCTCTCACACCACATTGCCTTCCACAGCCACAACAGCAAACATTAACTCGAAAACTTACACCAAGATTAGATGCAGAGCAATAATAAAAATATTGACTTGAGGTACAGGACAGTCTTTCTACAAACACCCATCTTTCCATGGTGACTTTCTTCCTGCCCATCAGTTAAACATTTTGGCTATAGATCAATGTCTATGTGAATTAGTGTAGCAGACTTTTCTTTCCTGTCTGCCAGTTCCCAAATAACCGACATGAAGACTTAATGTTAATTACAGATGCTTGGCCAATAGCTCAGACTTGTTACTAACTAGCTCTTACAATTTAACCCATTTCTATTAATAATCCTGTTACATGGCTTTACCTCTCTTTCATCTTGCACCCCATTTCCTCTCGGCATCTCGCTGGTGACTCCTCTGATTCCACCCTCCTTCTTCCCAGTGTCCTTGTCTGGTTCTCCCATCTAACCTTACCCTGTCCAGCTATTGGCCAGAAAGTTTCTTTATTAAACCAATCACAGCGTAATTTACATAGTGTACAGCAAGCTAATTCCACAGCAAGTTAGGTACACTATTGCATAAAAAATGATCTATTCCCAGTTGTACTGGCACACCAAAGTAACTGCTTACTCTATATATCACTGCTCTCCGGAAACCTCAATCCCCATTCAAAGGGTCACACAAGCAGCTAGCTGGGTCCTCCACCTGGGGTGAAGTTTAGCCACAGAAACCAAAAGATTTTCATATCTTTCTTTTTTTTTAACATTATTTTTTCTTAGAGTGTGTTATGATGTCATCCTTGGCTAAAGATAAACTGTTTCCTGCACTGAGGAAAAGAGGGAGTGTGTCCTCCCCAAGTAATCACGAGTTCCGACAGAAGGAGGGTCATTGGCACGTCAGACAGTGAGTACCCAGATGTGTAGTGCCTCCATTATGAGTAATGTTTACCAAGAGCCAAAACATTTTCCTAGGGATGGAAGAGGGTGGGGGGATATGCCCTTGGGCTTGGCGTACGTATTTAAAATGGGAGAGAAGGCATACATTGATCCTAGCATCATGTTTACTGCTTTGAAAAGTACCTCTTGCTCTGCAAAATAAAACAAAAACCAAAACCACCTGTACTGCAGACCAGCTGCCCTTACAAGTCCCTTAAATTCTCCTCAACACAGGAACTATTTCATACAAAGTTTGTACTATGTTTTCAGTCTTTGTCCATATCCTCTTAACTGGCTATATAATATTTTATGAATTTGTAATCAGGATCAGTTAATCATTCTCAAACTGTTGGACATTTTCCATTTTTTTTCTTTTTTCACTGTATAATAATTCTCTACATGGTTCTCAACTGTACAGTTAGTGAGCCAAGGATGGAATGAATCCATCTTTAATATTCCCATGGCATTCCATTTTGACAACTATTTGCAAGGGGATGAAACAAATTACCTGACACAGTGGTCAAGCAATGTACACAATAGACAGGGTTGAGGACACCCCATGTTAACGCCATGGTTGGGAAGCAGGAGCTATTGTGCTTTGCAGAACAGACCATAATTAATTAGGGTTGTGTTTTCATTACCAGAGTGATTCCATTTACACTCATACTTGTTTACAATTCCACTCTCAGGCCTACAAGTTCGTAGACTGCAAACACAGTCTCCCTCTTTGACATATGGGGAGCTGAGTGTAGCAGAGCAACACCCCCACCCTGAGTCAGAAGGATGCTACAGTGACTAATTCCTGCTTCTAGTCCTCAGCTGTGCTGACTGCCAGTTCTACACTATTACAAGTGTTCTTTCTCTCGGGCAGCCTCTCTGTCTTTTGAGGTTAGGGCACCGGTGATTAAACCTTGCATACTACGTAAGCATTCTGCCACTGAGCTACACCCCTTTTGTGTTTTAGTTTGAGACAGGGTTGCTAAGTTGCCCAGAATGGCGTTGAATTCTCTCTCTTCCAGCAGCAGGCTTTAAATTTTCCATTCTCTACTGTCACCCAAGTTGCTGATACTACAGACCCAAGTTACCAAGGCAGCCACATGTTCTTCTTCAAATACCTTTAAAAAATAATTGTCCACCTAAATGCAGCTTGCTTGTCCACCGAGGAGACCACTTAAGTAAGAATTTGATAGAATGGCCCCGTGGCTTTAAAACAGTACCCTCATTCAAAGACCAGTGTAGCTTTCCACTTTCATTGACCTTTCCAAAACAAAGCAGAAAGCCATCTGAAAAGACTTGTTTATATGTATTGACTTAGGGGCAGGGAGCTGGCATTTCATGGCATGTATGTGGCAGTCAAAGGACAACAGTCAGGATGCTCTATTCTTTCCAGCACGAGTGTTTGGGGACTGCACTCAGGTCATCAAACTGGTCACTAAAGGCCTTTATCCACTGCCATCTCAGAGTCCTGGTTGGCTCTTTGCAAACCACGATTCTTATGATATTGGTGATTCTCCTTCTTATGAGTCTTCAACCGGTAGAAAGGTTATGAAATCTTAGTGGCGATCACATGGAGACATGATTTGACATTAACAATGTATCCAAAAATGATGCATCTTTTTCTTGAAAATTATTTCAAAACTATTTTTTCAAAATCTAAATGTCAGCATTATCGGTCATCTCCTGGAGGGCATTCGGGACCTGAGCATTATCTCATTTAATCTCCCACACTGCTCTTGCTTGGCCACACTCACTCTTGATATTTTACTGTGAAATAGCTGAGTCCTTGGGTCAAATAACTTGTTCCAGTGGTCAAGACACAGACCCGGATTTAGACTCAAGAGGCCCCAGATGCCTTCCGTTCCCACAGCACCATCGTCCCCACTCCGGATGGCACGCTGCCCACTGGCCATACCCTGCTCTTCCTCAGTATTCTGCCTGGCCCTGGCTGCTGCTGACTAGGACTGCACTCCTTGACTGGAATGTTCTTCTCTTTCCTGCTTTCTCTCCTTTTCCTTCCTCCTCTTCAAGAAGCTCACTAAATACCCAAACTTGACCACCCCCATCTTCAAACTAAGATGGAGGCTCTTTCTGTCTCTCACGCTGTTTTCCCCTTTCTTCGCAGACCTGTATGTGGTGATTTCTTTTTTAATCTCACTCCTTCAACACGTGGTGAGTTCACTTGTCTTTGTAGCAGTAGACACGTAAGAAGGAAGGCAAAGAAGAAGTAGAGAGTGAAGGTAGACCTCTTTGGGATGTGATAGAAGACCAGCATGGATTTGTCCTTTCATCTGGAATTTAACTCTTCAGTCCTCTACATTGTGATGGATGCTTAACTGTCGTCCTGGGCGTAATAAACATTTGAAATGCCTCCTGTGTTGTGAAAGAAAGATTGCATGTGTATTCAATGTAATCGTTGCCATCTGCTTTTAGAATTGGATTTTTTTATTCAGGTTATGCTTTATAACATTTTCTTATGTGTCATTAAAGAAAAAAGAAGCATTATTTTATAAGGTGGTATCTTTGCTGCCCAGAATGGTCATAAAGCCATTAATTATCTGAGTAGCTTGGATCAAGAAGAACCCCATTACATGTAGCAGCAAAATGAAGCCTCTGAAGCTGGGCCCCGTATCCTGCCCACCTAAAACACATGTTGGCACGTGACTTTCCGTGAACAGCTGTCGTCCACCCCATTGGAAATCTGAACTTGGCTTTTCATGTAGACAGTTTATAAGAAGAAAAGTGGTAACAGCAAACACTCACTGAGCCCTTATCATAGACTCCGTGCTGCTTCTTGAACAGGGGCTGGCAAGCGATGGCCAAGGACCGAGTACAGTCTGAAACATGGCTGGCTACGGAGGGCGAGGGGCTGGCAAGCAATGGCCAAGGACCGAGTACAGTCTGAAACATGGCTGGCTACGGAGGGCGGGGGGCTGGCAAGCAATGGCCAAGGACCGAGTACAGTCTGAAACATGGCTGGCTACGGTTCCCCAGCTAAGAGTGCTTATTCCATAGCTGGAATCAAAATTTAAAGGAGCACCATTTTGTGGCATGCAAAATATTGGTAGAAACCCAAATTCCACCATCCATAAATACAGTTTTTAGACCATGGCTTGCCTGCTCAGTGCAGTGTCCCCACTGGCTTTGGGATCACAGCAGCAGAGACAGGCTACAGCAACAGGAAGCTTCTGGCCCCCAAACCTCAAAGTCCCCACTGTTTGACCTCTTCCAGAAATGTTGGTCAGGGTCTCCTCTACTAAACAGGTGTGGGCATCATCCCCATTTTCAGATAAAGAAATGGCAGCTCAAGGAGGTTGAGACTCTGAAACCAGAGTCAGCAAGTAGGAAAAGGACTTTGACTAGCCAAATACTGCTATTTGCACAGAAAGTGGCATTCTGTGTGTAATGTGCATGAATGCCCCTGTCCCCTTCGTTCACCAGAACCTTGTGTTGCCTACTCATGCGGCCAGACAGGTATTCACAATGGCGTTTTACTTGCTACAAGCTCACCCTCTGGATGACATTGGACAGCATTTGAATAGATGTTCTTGTCTCCTGTCCTTAAAATGGAACCAGAAACCATGAGGTCAAATTACTTTCTATGGCCAGTGTGACATGCTATCCAGGCATTAGTTCAGAAGCCAGTAGTTCTACTGTGGGTTTGGGTGAATGCTGGAGGCCACAGAGTCTTTTGCCTCAAACCTGTGTTCCCATGATTCATGGAACAAAAACTGTGTGCACCTCCATTCTCCAGCAGAATGTGTTGAAGTTATCTAGCAAAGCAGGTCAGTCACACTATATTGGCTTCCTTCAGTTAGTTACCCAAGATATAGTGAGCCTCTAGTACATGTCTGCTAGTGTGTCGCACATTGGCCATAGAAAGGCACCAAAGGGATCAAGAAGCATAGAGACCTTTGTTGTTCCAGTCAACTGAGAGCCACTTGGGAACACTTCATAGACAGGTATCTCAGTGAAGACCCAATTGGAAAGCACTGCCCCCATGGACTTTGTAGGACCCTGCTTGGGCAGACAGTGGACAAGTAATTTATTCTAGGATTCCAACCCATGAGCCCTCACATCAGAAGTGAGGTCAGACTATCCTTTCTTTTGACGCCTGAGGGAAACACTAGAAGATAGAAGACCCAAGCTGGAGCATGTGTTATAGCGCCCTCTGTGTCAAGCTTCGATACAGTTTTGCCCCAGAGAGAGAGGCTTAGAGAAGCTGAAATGTCATATTTCTAAGTGAACCGCAATGGCCTCCCTGTACTGCTTTGGGAAACTATGGAGTAAATAGAGAAGATTCTATTTTACCCCAATTTATTTCTACAAATGGGGAAATGATAAATTATTTTTTAAGGCAGGCTAGCCTGTAACTCACTATGGGGACCAGGCTGGCCTCAAATTTGCAATGATCCTCACACCTTTGCCGTCTTAGCCCTGAGAGAAGAGGCATGCATCACCATGGCCTTGGACATTTGAGGGTTTGGGTTCTTGTGTCTGACATTGCTTTAGGAGAAAACTCTCTCACTGTAAAGAAGGAGAGGAAGCTGAGCCGGTACCTTGTTTCACTTGACACAGATTTACTCCAGATGGAAGGCAGAGAATGGGAAGCTATAAAGCACATAGAAGAAAGCACAGGAGAATCTGTTCTAGAAGTAAGGCCGCTTACCCCCATCTCTCCCTCTCTCTCTCTCTCTCTCTCTCTCTCTCTCTCTCTTTCTCTCTCTCTCTCACACACACACACACACACACACACACACACACACACACGCCGCCTCACCACCACCACCACAACCACCTCTACCACCACCACCACCACCACCACCACACCACCACCACACCACCACCACACCACCACCCTGTGCTTCCTTGAATCCATAATCCTCCACTGCAGCCTCCCAAGTGTTTGAATTATAGTTATCCACCATCATACCTAGTGGAAAGTTATCTTAAACGAGATGCCAACATAAAACCTAAACCAGAGGAAAACTAAAATGTTTTTGATAAATAGGACTTCAACAAAATGTAGTATTTTAACCAAGTATATAAAATAATAATAATAATAATAATAATAATAATAATAATACAGCTAGTAGGCTGCTGGAGTATATATGTATATATGGAGTTGTGTGTTAACAATAAAAAAGGAAGCCAGTTTTAAACAGAGACAAAGTATATGACTGTCCAGAGGAAAACCCAAAGGACACAAGCAGAGTAGGAGGCGATGCCCAAGCCGGCTGGAACCCAGAGATGTGTAACTTAGAACAAGGGGCCCTTCTGCACCCATCGTGAGAGCAAAACACTGAGAGGGAGGACATCAAACACAGTCGGGACAAGTGGGGATCGCAGTGGATCTGGCTATTCAGCACACATATCGTGTGCACAGTAGTGATAAATACATTTTAAAATAATCAAATATAAGTTCTATAGAGACAAGGAGCTTAATTGCCTTTTGTGTCTCCTGACATGACATCTCAAAGACAGAATAGACCCTGGGCACAAAACTGTCCTTCAGGAAACATTATTGCATCACGTGAATTCTTGAACAAGTGTATCCTTTTGCTTTCAAATAAATTGGACTCACGAATCTGTGTATATATTAAGTCCAGGGTGACTTACAAGATGAATTTAAAGCTTATAGAAAGTGTTTCTCTGAGTGCTTAGTATGAAGCAAGCTTCTTTTTAAAAAGCCTCCTTGTTGAGAGTCCATTTGTATCTATTCCAAAGATGAAAAGAAAGGGAGAAGAAAGAAAGAAGAGTGAGAAGAAAAGGGGAATAATTGTTTCCTTTGCACTGGAAATGTTATGACTGGCCACACCCCTCATTGATGACTTCACAGTGAGGCGAGGGGCTCAGATGCCCCCAGAATCACCTCTCATGATTGCAGTGCAGCTTTGAAACTATGCCTCATCTGGGGCCTGCATGGGAATTCTACCACCTGACCTTGGCCATCACCCCCTTCCTCTCAGATGAGCACTAGCCCACAGCTTCACGACCGGTCCTAACCTTCCGCCCACACTCATGACTACTCTGTTCTGTCAATCACCACTCCAGATTTCCTTCTAGCAGGCCAGGGCTAGACTTTTCACAAGAGGTAGGTGTATTCTTTGTCCTTCGAAAGCCACTCCTGTTCTTGAGACTGTACCTTCTGCCATTCTCTCATTGCTTTAATTTGTGAAAAGTTTCAACTTCCGTTTCCACGATACTTTCTAGAAAGACAGACCAAAAGGGATAAAATGTCACAACGCTGCATAATTTCCACAAAATTAATGTTTCTGTACAAGAAAAACCATCTACCACTAGGAAAAAACTGTCATGCTTTGGGTCTTAAACATAATCAGAAAATAAATTCACAGACAGGCTTAGTGCCCACTCAAGCAGTTCCTGTGCATACTTTGTCTTACTCCCTACACCCTGGTTCTAGAGCACAGGAGTCTAATTTCCTATTGTTATTATCATCACTCTCGACTCTGTCTGACACATTGTAGCAATAAATACTTCTTTTTTTCTTTTTTTATTTCTTTATTCATTTTACATACCAACCACAGGTCCATACAGAACCTACAGCCTTCTTTTCTCTATGCACTGTGAAGTCTCTCCACTTGGAGGCAGCACATGACCATAATGACACACTCCTACCCTTACTGAAGGCACACTTGGAACAGTAACTCTTACTTCAAAAAACCTGATTACGATTCTGTCCTCAAAAGTAGTACGTGCAATCAGGACTACACAGCAAGACCTTCTCTCAGTTAATTGATTATTAATTAAGATGAAATTGATTGTAGCATTCTCTTGGCCATGAGACTGTATGTTAGGAAGGATTATCATTGGGAAGGTGGATCACAGAACTGGACCTCATCCACTTGTACTGTCGGGACATGTAGTCGGTATGTTTATTGTATTTACACCTTCCGTTGAAAGTTTAAACGCACTTACTGAGCAGCTCACATGAAGCTTTAGCAAGGCAAGTCGCTTCAGTGGTGTTGCTGGTCAACACAGACTGTTTCCACTTCGTGTGAGCCTGTGTCCTGGACCGGTACTGCTAGCTCCCTGCTTTTAGAACACAGGAGCTCTTTGATTTCCAAACATTTACCACAGGGCTGGAGGGATGATTCTGTGGTTAAGAACCACTGGCTGCTCTTTCAAAGGACCAGATTTGATCCCCAGCACCCCTGTGGTGGCTCACAGCAGTCTGTAACTCCAGTCCCAAGTGACCCAACACTCTCTTCAGGCCTTGGTGGGCAATAAGAAAGCACATGGCTCACAGACATACATCCAGACAAAACATCTGTCCACAAAAATATAAGAATAACAAAGAAAATAAAAATAGACCTAACCCACATTCTAGTTGAGTGTTCCTTTTTAAAATAATTTATTTTTATTTTATTTGCATTGGTGTTTTGCCTGCATGTATGTCTGTGTGAGGGTGTCAGATCTTAGAGTTACAGACAGTTGTGAGTTGCCATGTGGGTGCTGGGAACTGAGTCTGGGTCCTCTGACAGAGCAGTCAGTGCTCTTAACCACTGAGTCATCTCTCCAGACCCCAGTTTAATGTTTCTTGCTCATACTGCAGGCGTTGTTAATATCTTAATCTCCTCCTTAAGTCTTCCCTCAGATGCTGACTGTATTATTTTCGTGTTTTCCTCATTCTCTTTTCTTTCTCCATTCCCAGTCATCACACACACACTAATGTACCAACTATCAGACCTTGGTTCTTCGTGATGAGTGAAGTGCGAGCTTAGCTCCAGGGAGGCCCCGCCCTACTCTTGTGTGTGTTCCTTTTCTGTTGCTCTGATAAAACACCATCCATGGTCAAGGGTCTTACAGAAGGGAGGGTTTATTGGAGCTTATGGTTCCAGAGGAGTACGTGTCCATCATGGCAGCGAGGCGTGGCAACAAGCTGCAAGGAGAGCAGCCAGAGCCAAGTGCTGGGAGCTCACGTTGGGAACCACAGGGACAACGCAGAGAGAACAAAGTGTGAGTATGTGTGGCCTTCATCTCGAGAAGTCCATCACCAGTGACATGCTTTCTCCACCAAGGCTGTGCCTCCCAAACCTCCCCCAAACAGTGCCACCAAATGTTCAAATGCCCGACTAGAAGGGACATGCTCATTCAAACCACTGCATTCCTCATACTGTGAAACACACAAACATAAATATAGTGTCCAAAAGTAAGACTTCAGGCTGGAAAAATGGCTCAGTGGTTAAGATCATGGGCTGGTTTGCCAAAAGAGCCGGCTCAGTTCCCAGCACCTGCAATAGCTCACAAACACCTTCAACTGCAGCTTCAGTGGAATTCAATGCCTCTGGCCTCCATGAGCACCTGAGCACAGGCACACGCGAAGGCACCCCCCCACACACACACATACACAGACACACACACAGACACACACACAGACATACACATACATAGACACAATACACAAACACACACACATACAGAGACACGCACACACAGAGACACAAACACATATATAGACACACACTTTAAAAATAATACTAAAGTTTCTTAAAATGTTTAATGAACTTATAGTCCACTGGAGACATGGTCGGCCTGAAATGCAGGAAGCAGTAAGTTCCCCAAACATTTTCCTCTGTGTGGTCAAGGTATCCACGCTTCTAGTAAAACAACCTATGATCTTCTCAAGGACTCATGGCCCCAGCAACACTGACTGCGAATTCCCTTTCACACAGCTTACTGTGGTGTGTTTCTAGTGGATGCTGTGTCAAAAAGAGTCTGTATCAATTACATCTAATGTTTCTGGTAATGCATTTTTAAAAAATATAAAATAGTGCCCTAACAAAATAGAAATTACAAAAAAGAAGCCCAGAGGTCGAGGCTCCCCTTGTTCTGATTCTGCCTCTCTGCCTCTCGGCCTCTCTGCCCTATCCTCGGTTTTGCTTTTTTTTTTTTTTTTTTTTTGACCTGAGGATCGAACCCAGGGCCTTGCTCTTGCTAGGCAAGTGCCTATCACTGAGCTAAAGCTCCAACCCTCGGCTTTCTTTTTTCAAGATAGGGTTTCTCTGTGTAACAGCTCTGGCTCTTCTGGAACAGTGTGTAGACCAGTCTGGCCTTGAAATCAGAGATCTTCCTGCCTGTGCCTCCTGAGTGCTGGGATGAAAGGCACACTTGACACTCATTGGTATTCCTTAACTTTGAATTTTTAAAGTAACTTTGTGACATCCCTATCTTCTCACCTTCGTTGATTTGAGCTTTTACCTTTCTTTTTCTTTTCTTTTCTTTTCTTTTTTTTTTTTTTTTTTGGTCATTTGTAAGAGTTTATATTTTGGAGACATTAAACTTGCATAATATATAATATATCTGGGAATCAAACTTGGGTCCTCTGCAAAAGCAATATATTTGCTTAACTACTGAGCCATCTCTCCAGCTCCCAATCTTTGTTGTTTTGTAAATCAGGGTCTCAGTTTGTAGCCCAGGTTGTCCTGTAGCTCACTGGGTAGTCCAGGCTGGCCTTGGACTTCTTGATCCCCTTCTCCCACTTCCCAAAGGCTAGGATTGCAGATGTGTCCACCATGCCTGCTCTTTAAACATCGTAAGTTGCTTATGTATTTGGAGATGAGGAGAACATGCAGATGGGAAGAAAGCGAATTACCCATTTTGGAATGGACAGATCAGGAAGGGATGTGGTGGACAAGTGTGTGTGCTGCTCTTGGTGAGCAGCTCAGCTATAGCAGTGCAGCTTAGCTTACTCAGGCTTACTGCTCATGCATGTGGGTCTTTCCTGAGCTGCTTGGGTTTCCGTACAGCATGGTGGCTCCTTTTAAGAGAGGACCATCCTG
This sequence comes from Onychomys torridus, assembly GCF_903995425.1. NCBI lineage: Eukaryota > Metazoa > Chordata > Mammalia > Rodentia > Cricetidae > Onychomys > Onychomys torridus. The sequence continues at coordinate 119,652,031 of NC_050444.1, forward strand.
AGAGCAAGGTGAAAGAGCAAGACTTTATGGTCTAGCCTTAGGTAATACTGCCTCATATCTACCACCTTCTGTGTGTTGAGATAGAGTCTTTCTGGAATCAAGGGGAGGGCACATAGACTTTATCTCTAGACTTGGCTATGGAAACATTCTAGAAGACTCTGGGACAGATAACGGGGTTACTGTCTTTAGAGGGTCCATTATGCCAGTGAGAGTCATCTATGTTATAATGTAATCATTATTTTCTAGGTTTTGCTTTTTTTTTTTTTTTTTAACATGGATCTCATATAGCACAGGCTGTGTAACCATGGCTGACCTGATCTGATGCTCTTGCTTCCACCTCTACAGTGCTAGAATTACAGGCGTGCAACATCACCTGTCAGCTTACTTACTTACTTTTTAAATTGCTGTATAGTCTCCCTTCCTTCCTCCCCTCCCTCCCTCCCTCTCCCTCTGGTTTCTTGTGTAGCCCAGGCTGCCTTCAGACTCACTATGTAGCCAAACCTAGTTTGAATTCCCAATGCTTCTGACTCCACCTCACAAGTACTGGTGTTAGCTGTATGCCACCACCTAGGAAGTAAATTATTGTTCTGTCTCCCTGCCCCCAAAGGGTCTACATAGCCCCCACTGGCCTGGAACTCACTATATAGACCAGGCTAGCTACAAGCTCACCGAGATCTGCCTGCCTCTGCCTCCTGAGTGTCGGAATTTAAAAATGTGTGCCACAACACCTGGCTTGTCGGCTTCCTTTTGTGACAGTCTCACTGTTTAGTGTACACTGGCTGGGAACTTAGTCTGTAGCCCAATCTGGGCTAGATCCCATGATTCTCTCTCTGACTCTGCCTCTAATACTGTTTTTGCAGGCAGACACTACCACTCCTAGAAAATTATTGTGTGATATTTCATTGAGTATGTATAGTCCAAGTTATGTATCTGCACTTCTATTAGTTATCCGTAATCTTGGCCATGTCGGGGAGCTGCTGGGAATATCTTTTGTTTGTTTGTTTTGTTTGTTTGTTTATTGAGACAGGGTTTCTCTGTGTAGTTTTGGTACCTATCCTGGATCTTGCTCTGTAGACCAGGCTGGCCTCAAACTCATAGAGATCAGCCTGGCTTTGCCTCCCGAGTGCCGGATTAAAGGCATGTACCACTGCTGCCCGGCACTCCTGTAAATGCCTTTATCCAAGTCTCTTGGTGAATGAAAGCCACCTTCTATCATCAGTGTTGCTTTGAAGAATTTAAAAAAAGAAAACACACACAAATGCAATTAACTCTCTTTCCCCTCTTCCAATCTGTCAGGTATTGTAGCTCTAAGTACTTGAATAGGTAAATCTGTCAGTATTTTTAAAACTTTTATTCACTTATTTTATGTGTGTGTTTGTGTGTGTGCATGCAAGTATGCATGCACATGTGCCTTGGTACATGTGTGGCATTCAGGGGACAGCAGGTGAGAGTTGGTTCTCTGCTTCCACCACTTGGATTCCAGGGACTGAACACAGGCCATCAGACTTAGCCACAGTCACCTTTACCCACTGAGCCATTTTGCCTGCCTCTCTGCCTCTCTGCCTGAGGATCAAACCCAGGGCCTTGCTCTTGCTAGGCAAGTGCTCTACCACTGAGATAAATCTCCAACCCTCCTCTTTCGTTTTTTCAAGAAAGAGTTTCTCTGCGTAACAGCCCTGGATGTTCTGGAACAGCTGTGTAGACCAGTCTGGCCTTGAACTCAGAGAACTTCCTGCCTCTGCCTCCTGAGGTGCTGGGATTAAAGGCATGGACCACCACACCTGCTTCTGGTACTACCCGTGCCTTCTGGAGACCTGGGTTCACAGCTGTGGCTGGAGTTTGAGGTGATTGGAGGTTGCTCTCTCCTGAGTTGGAGCTCGGGGAGGGCAGGAGAGCATAAGGAGAGTGTGCAGTGCATCGATCTCGATCTCCCAATACAGCAGGTTCCTGCTGATCTCCAGATGGGACTGAGTTAACCCATGTAGTGTCTGGCCTAGGGTAAAGTCCCAGAGAATGCTAGTGGCTGTTGTTAACAGGTACACATTGTGAAGCTGAAGTCAGTTTGGGCTCATAGGATCTTCTATTTTGTGCATCCAAAGCCCCTCTTCCTTACTCTTTCCTTGGTATTGTATGTATATGTGCATACACCTAAAACACGTCTTTTGAGGCTTTAATAATGTTTACATGTTACTTTCTATAGGGTTATAAACTACCACCTTAGCCAGTACCATGCTCTGGCTTTGTATCTCCTGCCCTTCTCTGAGATGGCATTGGCTACCGCCTTGTGTTGTCATTGTGCATGTCAGGCAAGAGCCTGAACTCTGCTCAAGGGCAGGGACTCAACCTATGTCCAGAAACAAGCATGCTTATGTTTCCAAAGCTTCATTTTACCTGGCATTTCCCCCCCAGCTCACATATTCAACAGTGACCTCTGCAAAGATGGCTTTCCTGGCTAGTAAGTCATTGCCTTCACTCAACAGTCCATTACATTGTTTTATGGCTGCTGGCATTTGAGTTGTGTTGCAGAATATTATTTTAAGATGTGTTATATTTGTTTATGCTGTGGAATATTTGTTTAATGATGCAAAGGTGTGTTGCATTCTTTTATGTTGCATTTGTTTAACTCTGTGAAGCTGTATTACTTAGCCTTGCTTCCTGACCTACCTTGGCCAGCGGGGTCCCACAACTTCCCCAAGTAGTGCCACCAGCCATGGACCAAGTGTTCAAACACAGGAGCCTGTGGGTTCCACAACATGACAGGACCAAGTAGAGAAATGCAGCAGTCAATAAGAGTTTATGATTAAGATCTGTATCATTTATTGTTCAGCAGTTGAGTTTCTTTTGTGGTTCAGGTCATGTCCTTGGCACTGAGAAGAAAGATAAATCCTGGCCATCAAGGAGCTCACAGTCTAGTGGGGTAAACACACACAAAAATAAATATAATGTGATGTATCCAAAGGGACAAGGAAGATAAAGGGCAGAGGAATCTAAATACTACAAGAATGTCTGCAGCTGAGAAAAGACCCATCTGTCTAGTGGGCATTTTCGTAAGGATAAAGCAATGATTCACAAAGGCTCACTGATTACCCACATCAGAATTACCTAGAACACACACTAAAATGTAAGTTGTCAGTGATTTCTGCATACTTGGACTCAGCACCTAGGGACTACATCTTAAAGTGCTTGTGATTCCACTGTACCTCAAATTGAGAACCCGGGAGATAGAATTTGTTGTTTCAGCTGAAGAGTGATCCATGAATCTGAAATGATGACTTAACTTTCTTCCTGTCTGGTGCTGGGAACCAAACGCAGGGCCTGATGCATGCTAAGAACATAGATCAACTACTAGCCCCTGTGCTGGGCCTTCAGTGAAGTAGAGAAGAGAAGGGACCCCACATGTACTAAATTCTATTGTAGTCTATATGTAAGCTAACTGAAATCTCAAAATAATCTTATGAAGTAGATATCATCCCCATGTTCAGAAGAAATCAGAGTTTAAGTAATGTATCATTAACAAACTAAGGAAAGTAATGCTGATATCTGAACCCAACTCAATGAGCTCCAAAGACCACCTTAGAAACACCGTGTTGGAATCAGGGAACACATTTACAGACTAACTGCTCTGGTTTCCATTTATTATTTGCTAGATCTCTTTGGTAAAATATTGACAACTGTCAGATGCTACTTCAGTCCCATCTGATATAACCACCCATGGCTACAGCATCCTTCTTTGGCAAAACAGGATTGAGGGCAAAGCTGGGAGGAACTATGAAATGAATGGCTAGTTCTTTATTTCCAGCATCTTTTCATCCTCTAGTAGAGGTGTCATGAAACTGTTCTGTGACTAAGCACTGGGTCTATCTGGAGAGAAAGCAAACATAGCTGGATACTCACAAAAGCAGCCCCACCCAACGCTGAGTCTGGAGACGTCTATCACCCAGAAGCGTGGAAGGCATTTATGGAAAACTGTGGGTTGACAGCACTCAAGTTCTCAAAATGTGGACTACTGGGTCCAGAGCAGGTCTAGAAACTGCATCAGAGAACAACTCCACCTTTAGAGAAACTGACAGCACAGAACGGCTTCTCCAGGTTAAATAAACACTCTCTGTTTCTCTATCCAGAAATAATGGGATGGCCAACCCTACTGTCTTAGTTACTGTTCTCTTGTTGTGAAGAGACACCATGACCAAGGCAACTTTTACAAAAGAAAACATTTAATTGGAGGTTTGCTTACAGTTTCAGAGGCTCAGTCCATTATCATCACGGCAGAGTGCATGGCAGTAGGCAGGAATGATACTGGAGAAGTAGCTAAGAGTTACATCCTGACCTGCATATGGGTGGGTGGGGGAGGGAGAGGGAGAGATTCTGGGCTTGGTGTGAACTATTAAAACCTCAAAGTTCACTGCTAGTGACTCACTTCCTCCAGCAGGGCCACACCTCCTAATCTTTCTAATCCTTTCAAATGGTTCTGTTCCCTGGTGACTAGGCTTTCAACTATATGAACCTGTGGGGGCCATTCTTATTCAAACCACCACACCTACTTAAAAAGCTTTGAGAGAGGCCCACCTTAAAAAAAAGTCTGTAATGAGGAACATATACACATAAGCTGAAAATACTACTTAAATATCTATTCACCATGTTTGGTGGCATCTAATATCAGACAGATGGCAGATTAAGGTGGAGCCTATTAGATTAAATGAGCGGTGTGGCACAGGGACCAGCACTAATACTGGGGACACCTGGGGCTTTGAGTTCATAAGGCTGGTATGGACCCACCGTTCTTTCTCACCAATGAACATGGAGCTACAGAATGATACATCTGCTTCTAGTGGAGAATAAGTTGCTTATTTGTGGCATTTCAAGAAATCACTGAGCCCCAAGATGAGTTCTGATAAAATTAACCCACAGTACTGATGTCAACAGTGCACAGCTTAGTTTCCACGATTTTGTGTAACAAAGACTGAAAACCAGACTTTATTGCTACACTCCCCACACTCAATCTGGGAACGTTTGCTTCCACCCACATTTTCATAGAATACTTTTTTTTAATCGTGCAAATCTGGAATGATCTCCTTACTAAAAGGTTATATTTGCACTGAACTGATTCATCAGCTTCTCACAGGCAGAGTTCAGGGAGTAGGGCCATAAGCAACTGTTAAACAGTGATGTTGGCATTGTATCAATGTATTTAACTATGTCTGCAGTTCGCTGAGTTACACTGAAGGCAACTCTGAAGAGGCATCTAGAAGTCTTTATTTTCAGGAGAATAGCTGGTTGTATTGAGTCTGGCTAGGATTTTTGGGTGATGTTTTTAGCCAGCTCATTGGTGCATGGAAAGAATACATAAAGCTGACATTTCTAAAATCCTCAAGCTTATTGCTACAGGTTTATGAAGACATACAACTGGGAGATAAGAAGTCAAAATGGCCAGAATGCAGCTTCACTGTTACACTGTGAAGCCAGTAGTCTTGCAGATCCCTGAATATTTCTTGTTTAAATGCCCAGAAACACATGAAAGGAACCCTTAGACTGAGAGGTAATTATCAGAATATTTGTATATCTTCGTTCCTGAATATCAAGTATTAGGGCTCGTGCCCACAATCACTTCTTGGAATAAGCATATACGACAACTCTTTACAGACTGCTTGTTGCAGATGTTGAGCTCTGGAGGTCAAGGGTGTGGGTGGGCTTCAGGCTATCCAGGACTGAGCAGACTCTGTGAAGGGCCAGTCCAGATATCTAGAGATATCTGGTCTTATCTTGGTTCTGGACACACTTCAGTTCTGCTCCAAGTCCACTTTGCTCCAATTCAGCGATGACAGACATATATTTGAACTCATTTGGTCTGAAGTTAAAGGTCTCTACTAGCCCAAAGATCTCCTTCCGATCAGTGGCGTAGAAGAGTTGAACCTGATTGGCGATGCACTATGCCTCAGCAACATTCTGCAAGGCAATGAGAGTAGTGAGGCACCTTCCTGCATGGGACACAGCTCTTTGCTGGAGTTGGTGGTGCAGGCGCTGGTCCTGGAAAGCTGCTCTGGCTCCCTGACTTCTCATCTTGGTTAGATGTTTCTTCTTCTTGTTCACCATTGTCATCACTTATATTTGTCATTTTTGGTCTGTATTCTCTAATATAAATTCCTCAAAGATACAGACAGAGTAACTTATTTGTATGTTCCTATACACAGTGACATGTTTGCTAAGCAAGTTAGTTCATATGTTCACAATTTCTCTTTTTATTTAGTTCTTAAATAACCATTACATCCATCTGAGGAAGAGGGGCAAGACTTACCCAGCTCTAAGAATCAGTTTGCAAGTACTAAGTTTTGACTAACTAGACACTCTTTAATACAACCTGATATAGATAGTACTCCAGTCTGGAAAACAGAACCAAAGCCAGTTGTGATGGTGATAAAATGTCCACATTTTCAGGGTCCTCCCTCCTTTGGTAGAGTCCAACCTCCACGCCTAGTGTGAGGCTGTACTTAATGAGTTACTTCTAACAACTGGGACATAAAAGAACATGTCTTGAATCACCTGTTCTGGGGAAAGCTGTCATATCAAGAAGACATTCAAGTAGTCCTATAGAAAAGCCAATGTGTTAAGGAAAAAAGTGGATCCTTAAACCCAGCCAATCTTCAGATGACTGCATTCCTAGCAACATCTTGGCAGCAACCTCATAAGGCTGAGCCAGGATCACCCAGCTAAGCTGCTCCCGAGTTCTTGTCCCATAGAAACTGTGGGACAATTTGCTATGCAACCACTTATAACCAATTCCAAGGTACAGAGTACATTGTCAAGAAATGGGGAGCATATTACATGACAGGTGGGCATAGAGGGGAATGCATGGGCAACATCCTCACAACCTCATGGAAGAATAACTGAGGGCTGGTGATGGCTTATTAGGTAAAGGCCCTTGCCTCAGACCTGAGCTTGATTCTGGGAGCCCAAATAAAGATGGATGGAGAGAACTGACTCCACAGAATTCTCTTCTGATCTTCACACACATGTGCTGTGGTTACAACCTCTCTCCATCATACATGTATATACACATTCAATAATAGTATATAAAGTGAAAGGAAAAGCAATGAACTAAAATAACTATTGTTTTCTAAATATTCTAGCTGGCCAGAAATATTTATCTATTGTTACTATGTTTACACTGTCAAAAGCACTACCCTCAAATATGGAAAAAAGTCACGTAAAAAATGACTGCCTGAAGTATGCTGTGTGGACCTGGACCTCACTCAGTAGGGCACTTGCTTTAACAACTGCAAGGTCGAAGTTAAATACTTGGCACTGAAAGAAAGATAAGTATGCTGTGTCTAGCTATAGATGATGGAGATGAATTTATAAATACCACAGGCTGTGCTGCTGTCTCTGTGTGCTGCACTTCTTTCTAGAAAGCATTCATTTAAGCCTTTTATTTTTTTAAGTTGGGGCTGGAGAGGCGGCTCAGTGGTTTAGAGCATGTATTACTTTTGCAGAGGACTTGAGTTCAATTTCCAGCATCCATGTTGAGTGGCTCAAACAACCTATAACTCCAACTCTAGGGATATCCAATGCTTCTGGCCTCTGAGGGCACTTACACTCACATGTACATACTCACACACACTTAGACCTACATATGTACACATAATTAAAAATAATAAAGTAAATCTCTTAAAATTACATTTTTACTTATTAATTTACGATGTGTGTATGTGAGCAGGTATGCCATGGCTCACCCAATGAAGGTCAAAGAACAAGTTCCAAGAGTTAGTTCTTTTCTTCTACCATGTGGGTCCTGGGGGACTAAACTCAGGTCATTAGGCTTGGTGATGGGTGCCTTTATCTGCCGAGCCAAGTATACTGGGATCTCAAAGTTAATGTGGTTTATACAAGGCAAATGAATATTGTCTGGTATATTGTCAAATGTTATAAAGCTTAAAAAAAAAAAGGCTCCCCAAACAAAAAACCCAACCCTCCAAAACCTTAATGATGCTAAAACTGCATCAGTTTGAGCCTACCAGCGTGAAGTAGTAAAAAAAAGAATCAAGAAAGTTTCCTCTGACCTCTAGGATTCACTGAAACAGTCAGACACCATGTTTGGCTAGAGATCAAAATAATACAGTAAGCCTGTGTGTCATATTTCTTTCTATTTCTTTGCCATCAGTAATGATATCCTCTCCAAATCTCAGTCTGAAACGTGCACTTTGTTATTTTCACCTTCCTAGTTCCCTCCAAACTCAACAGTCTGCAGCTCAAGTCCAGTCCGCAGTGCATCTGCCTCCTCGCTTCCCTCTTTACCCAGCTCTGGTCGTGGGGCAGTAAGTGTAGGCGTCCCTTTGCGTTTGTCCTAAGCGTCTTGGCCTCTCAATGATATAATTGCACCACATGACTGGACTAGTCAAATCTGACATCCTCTCCGTGCCGGTACCTACACAAACTCTCTTTTCCATTTCCCTAGACCGTGGTTTGCAAACACTTTCTATAAAGAGTAAACATTTTAGGCTCTGGGGGCCCTAGAGTCTCAAACTACTGAACTCTGTTACAGAACTAAAGTAGACTTAAGGAATATAGAAGTAAAACTTCCTTTTTCTTTTTGGCTTTTTCAGACAGGGTTTCTTTATGTAGTCCTTGACTTGATATTTAGATCCACCTACCTCTGCCTCCCAAGTGCTGGGATTAAAGATGCGTGCCACCATGGCTGGCATACTGTCTGTTTTTGACTCAAATATCTAACTCTATGCTTTCATGTTTACTCTAAGCTCAAAGCCTTTCTTTTCATTAAAAAAAAAAAATCTGGCAAGAACTTCCACAAGCTGTTAGTAACTATCCATTTAACTATATTACATGTCCTTGTATCTTGACTTCTCTCAGTTAATATACTCCTGGCAATGAACAAACCCTCATTTCCAGATTTGTCTACCCAGAATGTTACTCTTTTCCTTCTCCTGTATGGTTAATATTTTCCCTATCACACTTTTCCATCTATTTATTCACTATTTAAAAATAAAAGACATCCTTGTTCCCACTTTTCCTCCATCTAATATTCTACTCTTTCTTCCCTAATCTCTCTTCCCATTATTCTTAAGTTTAATTATGGTTATTTATAATCATACCATTCCTCTGAAACTGTTCTTAAAAGTCCCCAAGTATTTTCATGTCTATAAAGTCTAGTAAATTTTCAGTCCATTTCATTTGTCCTATAAGCAAGTTAAAGTTGGCTAAATAAACTCCCTGCTGCTCGAACATTTTACCTTTGCTTCCAGGTCTTCTGCTATCTTAATCTCCCTGTATCACAACTGGTTTTCTGAATTTTCTTTGTGACGTTTCTTCATCTCTCTAGGACTTAGTTCTTATATCTTTTCTCTTCTGCATCCTCATTTATTTTCTTGGTATTTCATTCAATCCACAGCTTTAAAGACAACCCACATACTACAGCTGGGCCACTTTTCTGAACACCAGCTCATGTATCTGTCTACATTACATGGATAACTAATAGGTACCTCAGATTTAACAGTCTAAAAGTGTGGTCTTCTCAAAACTATTTTTCTGCAGCTTTATCTCAATTAATGGTAAATATATATTTATAAATAGGATTCTGGATCCAGTTGAATGTGATACAGAAACAGTTTAGGAGGAAAGAAAAACAGGAGAAATAAGACTGCGTAGTTTAGGAATAACAGTCAGGGAAGCAGAGTCCCCACTGTGCTCCAGACCTGGAGTCTACTGTTACTTTGAGACAGTAGCTGGCTGGAATCACTTATTTCTCTCTACATGTCTGGTAAAGACAAAGAGGAAATATAAATGGGTGTGGTAATGGAGGAAGAGGCTTTGAAGTGCCCAGTGTTCTGAGGGCATCCTAAACAATCTCTGTCAGACAAATGCAATGGAAACAAGCAGGCATTAGATAGACATAAAACTGTCTCTGTTACCCGAATGCACAGGGAAACACAGTGGGCATCGTTAGTTATGGGCATGTGGTTGACGTTCTAGCCTAGTAACACAACTGGGGATGGAAAAAGAGAAAAGGAAAGCCAATGGTGAATGTTACACACCCACGAACAGTGTAGAGGAAGATAAAGACACAACTATTACTCCAGATTTTGAGCTCATCCCACACTTCAGAAGTCCCCTATGTGTCCATAATCTTACTTGAACTCTCCAGGGCCACATGTGTCTTGGTTTTGGTATTACTGGATTTAAAAAAGTATAGGTGAAGATAATATATAACTGTGTATTATGACCCATAATCAAACACATTCACGCTTCCTTAATAAAATGCATAATATTCTGTATTAAATGAGAATAATGACTATAAATGACCTCATATCAGTTTAAATGGGAATTTAGCTCCCAAAGCGTGAGGGCGGGGACAATTTGTGATCAAATGGGAATGCAAAACTACCTTCAGCATCAGGCATGGCAGTGCACAGGTGGATCCTTGTGAGTGAGGCCAGGCTGGTCTACTTACTGGGTTCCAGGCCAGCCAGGGCTACATATGAGTCCCTGTCTCAAAGAAAATAATATAACCCATCTTCAGGGCCAGAGAGATGGCTCAGTGGGTTAAGGTGCTTGCTGCGAGTTTGATGACCTGAGTTTGACCCCTGGAACCTAGACGGTAGAAGAAGAATGGGCTTCCGGAAACTGTCCTTTGACTTTCATACATGCATCCTGGCATGTGCCCCATACCCACAATGTGCACGCACGCGCGTGTGCACACACACACACACACACACACACACACACACTTAAAAAGTAAAATGAAACAAGCCAGCACTGACAAATGAAACCATCTATTTATCTGTGAATAACTGCACTTCAACTTAGATGCATGTAAGCAAGACAAAATTATTTTCAACCATAAGAAACAAAATACACAAAGTTATCTTTCTCTAATCTAGACCCGAGGCATTGGCGAGAGTTAATACCTGCAGGAATACTAGGTAAATCCAAAGAGGCAAATGTAGATTCTTACCATAAATGTGGAATCCATTTCTGCTGTCATCAGCACTATGCCCTCTTCTTCCTTAAGTTCAGGATAGTGATATAAAATCAGCTGGCTGGCTGCTGCATCCCCTCGGGTCTGCACGGAGGAACACATATCAAAGCTCAGTAAGGACCACCACAGCAAACTGCAGTTTCAAAGCAACAGAGTCTGGAGGAAAGTCTAATTTTTAATAGTGGCTAGTGAGTTAGAGGACTGGTGTGTAGGGGCAAGGTCAGGCCTGCAAAGGCATGGTAGACTGACAGTTTTCATGGTGTTATTTGTGTCTTCAATTGGAAAAGATCTGGCTTTTTTCCCCAGAGAATGTTTACTGTGGTCATACACTTAAAAACAAAACAGTATAGGCAGCTACCAAGTCAAGTTCTAAAGAAAGCGACACATCTGTGTAATGGCCACTTCTATGGACTAGTGTAGTCCCCCACTCCCTGCGGCGGCTCTGAAGACAGAGCTCTCTTAAGCTCTAGCAAGCACTGCAGTCTGTGCACAAGCCAGATTTCTACTGTGTGGCTTTAAACTATTATCTGTTGAGGCAGGAAGGAGAAAAAAGGGAATTGTGTAACTTCACGAAGAATGATCAGTGAGGTCACCAGACTTCAAGTCTAGTCTAGGAAGAGAAACTGCATTTAAATGCCTTCCCGCAGTATGAAAGAAAATAGCTACATTCAAAACAGATCCCTGGGCTTCATCTCTAAAGCTTCAGCAAGCACCCTTTAATTATAGTACATAACTATTGCTAAGGCACTCTTAACAGTTCATCCTCTTTGCTCCCTCATGTACACTTCTAATATACTGATCATTCTGGCCACAATATATTAGGATACTACACAAAATACTACTATACAATATACTGTAGTATACTACACAATATATTAATATAGCAATTATTTTGGTCATTATGTTTCTGAAGGATTTTCTGAGAGTTTAAGTTATGAAATCCATACATGATAATATCACCAACAGACATACACTTCTCGATCCATGTTAGGAAAGAAAGCACTAGAGACTCTGGGAGTTTAATGAAAAATGTCTTCCCAAGGCTCAGGTATTTGAACTCTTGCTCCCCAGTTGATGGTGCTATTTTGGGAAATGAACCTTTAGGAGGTGGAGCCTTGCTGGAGGAAGTACATCTAGGGGGCAGAGGGAGGCTGTGAGAGTTTATAGCTTCACCCATTTCCATAAATGCTTTATGTCTGTGCTTTATGTTTGTGGTTGAAGAGTGATCTCTCAGCTTCTGGCTCTGGCCACTTGCTGTCAGGCCTCCCTGGCCATTATGGGAGTCTCCCTCTGGAATTGTAAGCCCAAATAAACTCTCTCTTCCATAAGTTGCCTCTAGACTGGTGTTTTATCACAGCAACAGGAAGCAAACAAGGAGAGAGATACAATGTGAGGATCCCTCTGTATCCCTTTCCAATCCCATTTAGAGTTAGCATCTACTCTGCATTTGGCTCTTTCTCTTCTACTTAGGTATGAGCTCTACCATATACTTTCTCATATACTTCTCTATGAATGCCTTCCTTCTTTCTTCCCTTTTCTCATAGATCTATAGGACCCAGCAGAATTCTTAAGACAACGGTAAATATTTAAGTGTATAGACTTTGGAGCCAGACAACCAGGACTCAACATAGTCTATTATTTAGTAATACAAACTTTCCTAAGCTCACTCTCTTCTCTATAAATAGAAATAATAACAGTAACCACTTCATTTGAGAATATTAAATGACAAGTATAAAATACCCATTGTATAATATCTATCAAATGTTAATACAGCATATACTCAACAAATTATCAAACAGCAATGTAAAAACGTGCTCCATATTCTATTTTGTGCCATCTGCCTCAATGTTAAAGTCAAAACAATACATGATTTTGATTTGTTTTTTAACCAGGGGTGAGCTCCAAATATAGAATGCCAATCTTAGTTATTGTGAACTAAAAATACTAACTTCTTTTTTAAAGGGCTTCAAATATATTTTGAGCTATATTTTTTACTCTAATAAATAATTTGGGAATAAAACAAAGAAAAGAAAGCAAATAAGCTAAAATTTATAAGTGAAAACTATTCATCTAACTGTGTGGAAGAAGCTATCTTGGTTAATAAACACAGGCAAGACATGGAGCCTTCAATGGGCTTACAGCTTGGGTTAAGAAGGTAACATTTTGACTTATCCATGTCTATTAAGTAGGCACATGCAATCTATGCCACAGAAGTCTAGGGAGACAACAAAAGAAAGAGAGTGAAGCTAGAGAAAGGTATTCTGACTTCAAATTCCTGCTATTAAGTGAAGTCTAGAAAAGTAGCCTAAATTGTCAACATGTGAGCGTTCATCAGTGCCCCAGCAAACACTGCTGGGGTGAGCAGATACTCTGGACCCCGCCTCCAGGAATGCTTCTAGTCTCACCAAAGGACAGTTTGGGGTTTTTTTCTTTTTCTTTTTTTCCCTACCCTGTGTTTTGCAGGGCATATGTTACCTACCTGAATGTTTATAAGTGCAGTGAAGTGGAGTTCAGTACCCGTCCATTGTCCTACAAAGAACTCATAACCATCTCTTCTTGGTAGTGCACAAAGAAACTGGGGGAACAGAAAAACAAGCAGATAGATGAATAAATGAAGTCATTCTTCAATGTCTAATCACTTGTACCACTCTATTTCTTCAATGTTTGGCTTTTTAATTCTCCCTTCCTTCCCTCCCTCCTTCCCTCCTTCTTCCTTCCTTCCTTCTTTTCTCTGCCTCCTCCCTTTTTTGTAAAAGACAATTTTTCATGAATTCCAGGCTGGCCTCAAACTCATACACAGCCAAGCATGACCTGACTCCTGATTCTCTTGCCTCTCTCTCTCAAGCACTTGGATTAAGTATGTGCCATCATACCCAGTCAATGGGGTGCTGGTGATTGAACCTGGGGTTTTGTGCATCTGGGTGAAGTAACCTACCAACTGCCTTATATCCCTATCTGCCTTATATCCCTATCCCACAATGCTTGACTTTAAAAACTCTTTAAATTATGAAATTAATTATGTGATAGCATAACAAACACAGCACATTTCTCAACCCATCTAAGAAGGAAAGCATCAGAGATGAAATTTGAGGAGAGCTAACATTTAGCAATATTGCCACCCAACACACAAACATGATATATGTTTCCAATTTACTTAGGTATTCTTTATTTTCTGCAAGCAATGTTTGAGAAAAACAATGCTCCTTCAGTAAAACAGTTCTACAAATCATGGGAAACAATCACTGTTTTCCACAAGGATTCTTCAAGGTCAAAGTACTTCTCAAAAATGGTTGTGCATTCTAATATCTAACCAGCTACAGTGATTCTGCTAAGCACCTACAACACACATCAGTTATCCATTTCCTTTCCCTGGAGCCTTCTGGGAGTTCACCACACCAGTAACAAAATAATAATCTATTTTTGGCACATTTGATCAGAATAGTATGAATAAAACAGTAAAGAAAATTCTAATACAGGAACCTAAAGGAGGCTGCAAAGATTAAGGTCTTAGGTACCTTCTAGTATCATTCATTCATTTAGGCAGGGTCTTTCTTTCTTTCTTTTCTTTTTCTTTTTTTTCTTCGAGACAGGGTTTCTCTGTGTAGCTTTGGAGCCTGTCCTGGAACTCATTCTGTAGACCAGGCTGATCTCAAGCTCACAGAGATCCACCTGCCTCTGCCTCCCAAGTGCTGGGATTAAAGGCATGCGCCACCACTGCCCGGCTAGGCAGGGTCTTTCTGGCCTGGAACTTGCTAGGCAGACTAGGATGAACAGAATTAAAGGCGTGCATCATTGCACTAGGCTCTTAGGTACCTTTTCATATGTACATTCACTGATAGATTCATACCCATATCAGAAAGGCCTAACGTGTTAGAGAGCTAAAACGCCATTTATAAGGAAGAAAATACCACTTATCAGTACAATTAACAAGTGGGCACCTTTGTTAATAGAGCATTATATTATGAGAAGGACTGGTTTGAAATCAACTATTTGGTAGCACTTATAAGCAATTCTTATAATTACCACATAAATGATTACCACAGACTTACAGTTGGGCAGGACTGAGCCCGGTTCCAGATCAAATCAAACTTCTCTTTCTGCAAATTAGAAAAGAATAAAATTAGCTCACAAATAGGAAAACATGAAAAGTCACAATGAACTGAATTTTCCAAAACTGAATTCTAGAATTATATTATTGCTGAAACAGGCTTTTAAGTTCCATCATTTACAAATCACTCTTATGAGAAAAAGTCAGGAAAAACCAGATGCATGCTTTGCTGCTCATTGCTACAAATTATGTGTGAAGATGAAGTGTTCTGATGCTTCCAAGTCTCCAAGGAGCCAGGTGAATCCAAAGGAGACTTGAGAAGGCCTGTTCAAACAGTGAATTGGTGTGAATGGTCTAAAACACAAGGAGCCAGGTGAATCCAAGGGAGACTTGAGAAGGCCTGTTCAAACAGAGAATTGGTGTGAATGGTCTAAAACACAATGACAAGTACAGACTGTTTAGACTGTGGAGTTCATGAAGGTAAGAATATTTATGTGTAAGAGGTTAAAAAACAAAGGATAGGGATTTCTTCATAACCAAAAGGCCTGGCTTTTCCTTCTGTATGCATTTTCCTCCTTAATCATATACTTATGTAAGTTGAGAACATAACTGTTCTTCAGTGTACTTTAAGGTAAGATATAATCGTTTTTCTTTTTCTCACTTGCTATATAGACAAGGCTGGTCTTGAACTCAGAGACCTGCCTGTTTCTGCTTCTATCTCTCAAGCACTGGGATCAAAGGTATGCACCACCATACCTGGTCTAGAGTAAGCTATAATCTTATAAGACAGCTGTATCCTGTCTTAGTCATAGACCTTAATGGTAAGGCAACAGCCAGTGATCACTTCTAAGACAATTTCAAGAAGGTAAAACTAAGAAAATGCCACTTGCTAAGGGGAAAAGCTGCAGAAAGGCCAAGGAGGAGCTCCAGGGCAGCTCAGCATCTACCATTTACAGACAAGAAGGGAAGAAAGCCACGCTGGAGGTAGTGTCCTGAATCCCAGCAGTCTGGCTGGAAAATGAAAGACAATAAAATGCATCTGGAAGTCACTCAGAAACATGAACTTACACTAGCCTCCCTGGTTAGAGCCTTGGAAACATTTCTAAACCAGAAAGAGGGAAAGCAAAAGTGATAAATAAACCATTCTGGTGCTTAGGGCATAATAAAAACCCTGAGAGCTGTAAAGTCTAGGTTCTCAAGATGTCGTAAACACAGGAAAAGTAAAGGTGGTGGTGCACGCCTTTAATCCCAGCACTCGGGAGGCAGAGGCAGGTGGATCTCTGAGTTTGAAGCCAGCCTGGTCTACAGAGTGAATTTGAGGACAGTCGGGGCTACACAGAGAAACCTTGCCTCAAGGGGGAAAAAAACCCAAAAGCAAACAAACAACCTAGCAATGCAAATTAAAGTACATGGAATGATCAAACAGGCAGGAGAGACCATGAATGCTTTCAAGGGAGCTGTTCAGGACGCTTCTAGAGAAGGTCTTTAGGTCACAGTGCTGAGGAAGTAAATATAGGGCTAGGGAGGGGTTGTCACTGGGTATCTACAAACAAGTTCCCAACGTAGTATTTTTTAATTTATTTTAAAATACAGCTATAGCACTTACTGTGTGCCAGGACTGCCTCACAAATGTTAATTCATTTAATTTTCAAATAGCTCAAGAAGTAGTGTACAGTTGTTATCACTTCACAGTGGGGAAACTGAGGCCCTGAAAAATTAACTTGTCTGGTCAAGGCAAGCTGCTGGGACCCTTACCATCACACACACCATCTAGTGACAAAGGAAATTGAGGACACACCCCTATTGGTTAACTCCACATTTGTTGATTTGGAGTTTCGTTGTTGTGTTGTTTTGTTTTGGGAAATCGTTCTCAAATTTCTACCCAAACAGTTGCGGTTGCATCACCGTGGTTCACAAGGCACAGAACCCCAGCAGCATGAAAAGGGTCTGAGGATTTGCGTTTAGACAGAGTCTTCCCCCTTAGTTTAGGGCTCTGTTACCAAGAAAAGAGAGGAACAATACCGAAATGAAAATGGCCGTCCCTGCCACATGGTAATTAAAAGTTCCCTTGTAATAGTTGGATATTGGGAGCAGCTTAAATGGCCTGGGGAAGTAAATGGTTGAGTAAAATGCAAAATGTTTGTATATTAAGCTGATATTTAAAATATGGCTGCATATTTGCTTCTGACATGGAAATTTTCTAGGATACAGTTTCGAGCAAAAAAAAAAAAAAAAGGATTGCATATGTAGCATCACATATCCAAAAACACTCTATTTAACATTAACAGTTTTTATCCAAGCCCTGGGGTTAGTAACATGGAAATTTACTCTCCACTTTTCCTGTGTTTTGCATGTTTTCCAATGAGCATGCACTATTTACATGATTACTGCGCAAAGGAAAAGACATTGGGGGCTTGTGAGAAGCTCAGCAGGTGGAGCCCTCACCACACAAGCATGACGACTGGAGTTGGGATTCCCAGAATGCATGACAGCCAAGTGGATATGAGGACTACCTTGTAATACCAGGGGACTGGCAGAGAGGGCAAAGAAGGGAGACCCCCATAGGGAGCTACCTAGCCAAACTAGAGGAATCAAGGAGCTCAGTGTTCAGCAAGAGACTCTGCCTCAATAAGGAAGGTGGATAGTGTAATGGGAATCATTCCACTAATTAGCTTTGAGATAGAAGCCTTAAGGTGTGGTTTCTGATCCCCTACATGATCACTTAAAAGGAGGGGGGTGTCTTCTTCTTCTTCTTCTTCTTCTTCTTCTTCTTCTTCTTCTTCTTCTTCTTCTTCTTCTTCTTCTTCTTCTCTTCTTCTCCCTCCTCCTCCTCCTCTTTCTCCTCCTTCTCCTTTTTCTCCTCCTCCTCTTCCTCCTCCTCCTTCTCCTTCTTGGTGTAGATTCAGACTACTAGATCCATTCACTCTCAGGCAGAACAGACAGCAGCTGTCCCCCTGGTTCTGTGTTTGTAAGGGTATCTTCCCCTTCACTACTTTAATGAATCCTTGTTACCCCCTTAAACAGACTTACCTGCATGTCTTATAATAGGAGAGGGTCAAAGAAGATGCCAGGCACCAACCTCAGACTTCTACATGTATCTGTGTGCACTTGCACATACACACACACCCTTACACACACACGTGCAAAACAAACAAAAAAGGCCCCGAGAAACCATCCTCAATAATTCAAAAACAGAGCACCCTGTAAAACTTCCAGTCTGTACATCAGACTTCAACGCTTTGGTTTTGTCAGCCGCCCAGTAGACACCATCTTCACAGTAATAATATCATAATGGGCACTGACTACTAACCTTTAGTAATCCTGAGCAAAACAACAATGGGGATAATGGTTCCTTCTGAATTTTAAACCCAGCCTGTTTGAGTTGTGCATCAGTTCTGTTTTCTGGGACTTTTTAGTGTGACACCTATAGAAGACAGAGAAGCCTCTCTCGCATGCTGTGCACACACGTGTCTGAATTGCAGCTATTGATGCCTCCAGGCATCCTTGCTCCTTTTTCATTTGGTCTGGTGTAATCATACTAGACTTCTCCTAGGAGATAAACAGAATGTTTGAAACCAAAGCCTGCCTTTCCTACGTGCGTGACAGGAAGGCCTTCTTGGCCTCATTTGTTTTCTCTCTAAAACGGACCAAATGATGGCTTCTTTACATTATTGAGGGACACCGAAAAGATAACATGAAAGAGCTGCTAGGGGCTGTGTTGCCAGATTGAAAGTAGCATGCCTAATACTGGGCACACACACGTATCAGCAAATCTCCATCTCACGCAGCAGGGTTGCATTTCACAGGCAGGGGCTGTCTATCATCTTTGGTCCTGCCCACAACACCTGTACCCACAATGGCCTAACAGGTTGGTTGCTACTTCAAACGGCAGCAAAAAACTGAGAAAAGCAGGTGTTAGGAGGAGGAAGGCCGAATTGCCACCACAAAGATGCCTTGTGACAAAGGCGGCCAGAATGTCATCGTGTTCTTGGCGCTTGTGAGTGAGGTTTAATTTGTCCCATAAACTGTACTTCACTAAGGGACTTTTCAAACTAGACAAAATGTGACTTTCTTGAACTGTCAATTTATAGATCCCACTAACTCCAAGCATCTGCAAACTAAGTATTTTATACTTCTCACAGACAGAAAAAGAAAAAAAAAAAAACCCAATAATTAAATACAAATAAGCTGGGCATGATGTTTGCATGCTTTTAATCCTAGCACTCAGAGGCAGGTAGATCTCTGTGAGTTCTAGACCAGCCTAGTCTACATAGTTCAAGGCCAGCCAGGGCTACTTAGTGAGACCCTATCTCAAAAAATAAACCAAATCTGGATAACACGTTGTCGTTCAATTAGAGCAAAAAAGGTAGCCTTTACTCAGAGAAACGGTCACTCCAAACACACATTTACATCCACAGATACAAATACACAGAGAGAGACACACACAGAGTGGGCGGGGGGGGGGGAGAGCAGCAGGAGGGGGTTAGATCATTGCCTTTGAAATGGCATCTGTCTTAACCTCCATCTTCACAGGTGGAGGGAAGCTGGGGTAGAACGCTGTAGGTTCATTAGTCTCACTTGGTTTTCTCTGAGCTAGGTTGAATTACACGGTGTTGGAGGCCCACTGGGGCCTCCTCCTTGCTTGGCTTTCTTGTTCAGCACCTGGATCAGCTCAGATTGCCTTGGAGACCAGTCCTTCACACTGAAAAGGCGGCTGACATTGATTGACTCTTACAGTATGGGTGACTTGTGGTTTCTCTCACCATATAGATGGCTGAGTTTCCCATTTCTTTCTTATTCTGAAGGGATTTGGTGGAACTTATCACAGTGAGCTTTGTATAATACCCTTTGTCTGTACGGATTTGTTTCCCAACACTTTAAGCTTCTTTTTACACCCCCAAGTGCCATTTGTGAGCTTTGTTTACTGTAGGATATGCTTTTGTGTCTTTGTTAGGGGCTCCCTTGGCGATGGCTTTTGGAACACGCACGCAACTACATAGATCAGCCCAGGAGCACCTGCTCTGGACTTTCACCATGACCCTGAGACTCCATCCCAGGAACTTCTCTACATTTCAGTATTCCCATCTCTGAAGTGTTTCAGTCTTTAAATATGTCATGTCATTGGGCTATTTATATAGGGTTTATTGGAAACGTTCAGTGGATTCTGTGTATGTACACATACTCCCTTAAAGCAATATTATGTGTTGTTAACATTGTGACAATCTTGACTATTACTGTTTCCTCCTTTGCTTTTAGTTCCGACAGTACTGTGTCCCACGCAGATGAGCCCAGCCGGCCTGATGAAGCCTCCCGCCTTACAGTTCGCATGGAAAACACCTACCAGTTAGGTGTGCTGCCCATAGACTAAACTTCTAATTCAGTGACCTGTGCTAATTTAACTGGAGCCTGGTATTGTCTTCAGTCCCAGATAAGTCCCCTTAATTTGAGAGGGTCTGTGGTGAGTGGTCTTTCTTTGCAAAATTGAAGCAACACTTATTTCCTTTAAAAAAAAAAAAAAAGAATCAAAAACAGAAAACAGGGTTTCCTAAATCTCAAATGAATCTCTGGATGCCACAAATGTCTACAGTATAATAATATAGGGTTGAATTCAGGTTCATTGGGTATTTATGGATGGACTAAGCGCATGTGTGTGAAAGAGATGTACATGGATGTTTATCCTTCAAAACCAATCAATGTTATGGATGGTGGAGAAAAAAAATACCTCCTCGGTGCAGAGGCAGATGACTGTTGACAGAGATGTTTATCTACTGCCATTGAGGTTCTGGGTCTTTGAAAACAAAGATTTTCACACCTGCCTTGTGTTCCCAGGTGGTGTCTACAACAAATACCTTTTCCCACTCTCATTTCTTCACAGACCTACTTGTTTTCCTTAAGTGTATGCCTACCTATGATTATCTGAATTCATATATAATTGCCAGCCTACATAAATTCCATTGAGACTTACCAAAGAGAAAAGAGGGACTCTGTGGGCCAGGGTAATTCCACCTGTGGCCTGTTAGCCCCAGGAAAATTATAACCCATCACCCTACCCTGCTAGGCTTTATCATCAGTTTTCTTCAATGATCCCAACACTATCAGAATAAGAAACACTGCTTCTCCTTCCTTCCCTCTCATGGGCCACACTTAGTTCATTTTGAGAAGCTGTAATTACATGGAGAAAAGAAGGACAAACACACTGTAACTTTAGATGCATTCACATGATGTGAATATTGTGGTGGTTGACTGACACCCCCACTCCAGTACTACAGGCCCCAGAATTAGTCTGGTAGCATTTCACATTGCTTGTGGTGGACAGTAAATGTTTCGACCACCCAGCATGCTTTAGTGGCGTGCCCAAGTCCAGGTGCTGGCCCTTAGCCCTGTCCATCAGCAACCTGAGTTTGGGTCAAGTTTTCTCCAACTTTCAACCAAAGTTTCTATCTCCTTTGTTTTGCTTTTGCGGTGTTTGTTTTTGTATTTGTTTTTTTGTTTGTTTGTTTTTTGTTTTGTTTTTTTGTTTTGTTTTGTTTTTGTTTTTGTTTTTTTTTTGAGACAGGTTTTCTCTGTGTAGCCCTGATTGTCCTGGAACTTGTTCTATAGATCAGGCTGGCCTCAATCTCAGGGATCCACATCTTTGCCTCCTGAGTGCTGGGACTCAAGGTGTGGGCCACCACTACCTGGCTTATCAACCAAAGGTTCTTACTCACTGGCAGCCTGTGACTTTGAGTAAAGTGTGCTGAAGAAAATTCTGGAATCCCATTGCAACAAGACAAAGCAGTGTAAATGCAAATGCCTGTGGTGTGTGTATATATATAATTTCTTCAAGCAAAAAGTTTTCAGAAGTGCTGACCTGATAAAGGTGACTATCACCGGCACCCCCACCCCCCACCTCCAGCCAGAACTACATCAAGTTGATATAAGAAAATCTTTACTAAAGGCCCATGAGTACCTTTCACAGGCAAAATAAACCCAAGAGCAAGTAGTACTGGAAATACTGTTTCATTACTAGTATTGCTGACTGGCTGCTTTGAAAAGCAGACTTTACCTACCTAGCACAAAGGGCTGTTATCACTGAGGCTGGAGGGATGGTTCAGTGGCTAAGAACTCACCACCACTGCTATCATATCTGTGTCGTCTAAACACGTTAAGTTATGGTGTGTTTGCCTTTTTATCAAAATGATTACAGTTACCATAAGTGAAGTGAAACATGAATATAGTCCATGAAGGAAAAAAAGAATCGGAAAGGGAAGCTGTGTTTCCTAGACAAAACACCACTTACCTTTGCTCACTAACCACAGAGAGGAGAGGTTCGAAGAAAATAATAGGCTCTGGCATCCAATCTGAGCTTGAACACTAGTTTCAATGGTACCCGGGAAGGTGGCATTTAAGCAAAGCGCCCTGGAATCTTGGCTGCTTTGTGTGTAAATAACATGATGGTCTGCAGATCGTAGGGATGCTGTGTGAGTCGGTGCTGTATGTCCATTGCTTCCCATTCACTATAACTGTTGTTAAAAGAGGCAGACCAGGACTTTCCCAGGGGTCAGTAAGCATGAAGTCCTCTTGTTTTATTCAATGTGACTCCCATAACTTACGGACTAGGTTCTACACCTGGCTTTTTTCTGGAGCTCAGGTTAAAATTAGGTAGAATTTTTTTTTAGAGATGGTGACTATAAGTATCACACCAGTGAAGAGCTTTTAGTTTATTTTTTTTATACTGTGACAAAATCATAGACGAAAACAAAGTAAGGAAGGAAGGGTTTGTGTGGCTTATGGTTTAAGGTTCATGATGAGGAAGACACAGCTGTAGGGGCTGCTTGCTCACATATGGGCAGATCAGTTAGAAAAAGAGAGAAATACAGGTGTTTGGGTGGCTTTTTACTTTTCCCCTTTTTGATAACCCTGGGACAGTAGCCAATGGGATGGTGTCATCCATTCAGATTGAATCTTCTTTCCTCCATTTATCTTCTCTGGAAAAACACTTTCAAAGACATGCCTAGAGATGTGCTTACCAGGTGAGCCCAAGCCCAGGAAAGTTGGCAAAGAAGAATACTCACCATAGTAGCCAACTTTGCCACCACAAAGACAGACAGGCCAGCACGATAGAAACTATTGATTGGTGGGAGGAGGAGGAAGAAGAGGAGGAGGGTGAGAATGAGGGACAGAGGGAGGGAAGAAAGAAGGAAGAGAAGGGGGGAGAGAAAGAAGGAAAATGGACTTGTGAGTTTCTCAAGCCTGATCTCTGGTGTCAAGTTTTCTTGGCTGGAACCTGCTGATCTCTCAGGGTCCTCCTGTGCGGAGCCATCAAGTGTCCTCCTTACATCCTTTGCCATCTTAGCCCTGGTAAATCCTTGTATACCCCTTCTCTCAAGAGACAGCAACCTCAATCACTACCTAAGGATGCTTTATGACTTGGTATGCGCTGTTCTAACCATTTAAAATATAGTTAATCTCCTTAAATCCTAGCACAAGATCATGTGAAGTAACTCCTTCTTGGTTTCATTTTAGTCTCCAATGGCTGCAGTTGGCCTCAGACTCACTACATTGCCAAGGACACCTTGAAGTCCTGACCCTCCAGCCTGCACCTCCCAAGTATGGGATGCCAGGCTTGTGTCACCAGGCCAGACTTAGAGTAATTCCTGTTATCCCTGTTGGGGGAAGTTGTGGCACAGTTTGTTGGCTTTGCTACTCTCCCTTTAATCTAGTTTTTTTTTTTTTTCTTTTTAAGTTTTATTCTCCTTTTTCAGATCTTTTGAATCTAAAACATTTTCCTCCTTAGGGGGGAAAAATGTCACAAAATGAAAAGGACAGAGTTTGTTGATTGCATTCGTGGCCCCTCTAAGAAGCTTCAGGAGCTTGTCTTGCCTTGTTTCTGTCTCTTTGAATGTCAGCGGCTCAATCTGAGTGTGGTGACAGATGATTCTGGATGGGTAGGGAAAAGACCACTAGGATATAAAGAATGAGTTTTCATTACTATATAGGAAAATAGTTTTAAAGACAGAATCATGTTTGTGAGCTAAAAGGATGTGCAGTGTTCAGAAAGGACTTGGTACAGCAGCAGACCCTGGGAGCTACTAGGAACCAGGCTTCCTTCCCCCACTGCTGCCTTCCTTCCAACCTGGAGGAAACATGGCCTCTGGCAGTTCCAAAGGGTTAAAAATCACAGCTTTTCCTACAAGCAAGAGGCTGGTTTGTGTTTACAAACTTTGAAGGAAGGGCTGTTTTGGCCCAGCCTAGAGCTGTGTCACTCCTGAGCCAATCACCTGTGCTCCACCCTTGGGCTCATGGGTGGCAGTGACAGAGTCCCCTGCTCCATGACGACAAGAGGAAGAGGATCAGTTTAGATGCTGCTCCGGTGGGTGGGAGGAGGCAGGGGAGCACTGTGCTCACCAATATATCTGCACTAGAAGAATTACCCATTTTCTGAAAGCAGTAATGAGGACAGGTGGGTTAATGCGAGGCAAAGTGGGCTCCCTGTGAATAATACTGGTGAAGTAAGGTCACGTGATAATGAGTGCTTGGTGGGTGGAGTGGGATTGGAAAAGGATGGGGTATCTCTCTAAATGACAGAATCCATTTAGTGTAGTCCAGACCAAGTGGCATGATTTTTTAAAATATTTTCAACACAAAGGGGAAAGTCACCTTCAAATTTGACTTCCCTCAAGAGTATGCAGGTAGAAATCTTTTATAAAAGATATTTTATTAAGTCTTGGAGAATATCATCAGTCATTGTATTTTGATCAGCTTAATTGCCAACTCCTTCCTTCCCCTAACCTCCTCCCAGGTCCACCTCCACCCCAAACCCCAATAACCCACTGACTCCAATATGTGCTGTCCATGTACTCCTGTGTGGGGGACCACCCTGTGGAGCATGGTAAGCTATTAAAGAAAAGATACGGTCCCTCCCCCCAGAAGACATCAACTACCCTAGCTCCTCAGTTAAAGGGTAGAGAACAATGGACATCTTAGAAAAAATCCATAGGAAGGTGACAGAGAGACCTGTGGGCACCTGGGAGCTTGCTATAGGGGAATTTGTCTCTGATAGTCTCTGGCCCCTAGGATCAGGACCAGTCATTCACATGTTGGTAACTGCTTGAGATTTTCATTGAACAGGTGTTTTAGCTGTTAGAGTCATTGTATCACCTTTTTCTTTTCTTTGCTCCTTCCCCACCTGATTCCCACCCCCCCCCCCCCCGCCCCTTTTTTTTAACAGAGTCTCACACAGCCCAGGCTGGTCTCACAGTCATTCTGTATCCAAGGCTGGCCTTGAAATCCTGATCCTCCTGTCTTCACCTCCCCAGTGCTTAGATTATAGGCACACACCACCATGTCGGACTTTCCTGCCCCGATTTACATTGAACTAAACCATTCTTATATCATCAAAATAAAAATTCTCTTTAATGAGCCTTAGGAGGCTGACCTCAATGGACTATAGTCACAGGCTGTAAACTTCTCTGGAGGAAAGCCAACAAAACTGCAGCAGGAATGAAAGGGGTGTGAGGCCTGGGGGTTTACCTCCCTGGCTCCCTGCCATGGCTTTATCTCAGACTGGTTACATCTCTCAGTCAAGGGACATTGTGCTTGTAAGGGAGCCATGTCCATGCAGCCCTCCTGGGATCTAATCTGAGCTCCCTTCTGGATTGCTCAAACCTGGGGTGGCATGCTTCTTCTGGTAGAAGGAAACAACCCTATCGCTTGTGACTTCTCTTTCTCTCTTAGACATCCCAGAGGGGACTTTCATTAAATCCTCTAGGAAATGTCCTAACTCTAGTGTACCTTTTTTCCCTTAGCCCCTACGTGACATAGGTGTATGGATAATGTTAACCACTGAAGGAGAACTGGGTAGCATTCTTGATTCAAACTCTTCTCTTTACCAATTCAACAATAATCCTGCCTCTACACACCAAGCCGTGGCACCTTGTGTATGCCATGTAGTTGCCTGGGCAGATCACAGAAGGAAAATGCAGCTAATTCCAGGGATACCTGGCTGAAGCTCACTTATCTGAAGCTTTGATCCAAATATGGATGAGATGTGGTTGAGAATATAAATTTTAAAGCCAAATAAATCTGGGCATCCGTTCCTAGTTCTGTTACTCTGTGATTCTGGGCTTCCACCTCTATTTTCCCATCTGTGGGACAGATATAACTGTAAGAGTCCCCTCAAAGATCTACGGAAAGAGATCATAAGGTAAATACATGCTTGTCGCAGTCCCCGACACATAGCATATGATCAGTAAACAGTAACTATTATTTGTGTAGTGATTATTATCTATAAAATGTTTAAGTCTGCTAAAGCCAGAAATTATCCCTAAGCATCAAATTAGACTCTCACAGGGATAAAACCCTGTCATTTCTTTTCAATTTTTTAGCAGTTTCTTCTTTTTATTACATTGATTCCTATGTGTGCATTTGTGCACGCAAGCCTGCGAGGTGTACCAAAGCTCTCACAGGGAGGCCAGAGGACATCTAGAAGTTGGTTCTTTCTTTCCATCTTGTGGATCTCGGGTTAAACCCAGATTATCAATCTTGTCAGCAAGCACTGTCACCTCCTGAGCCAGCTCACTGGCCCCAATCTTGCTTTGATTTCACTGGAGAGAATTGCAGGTATGCCTTAGCTGTTTTCAAGTGGGTTCGGATCCAGGGGACCCATGTGTCTGGAATAAGTGAGAGGTGTTTTCTTTTTGTTGTTGTTTGGTTTTGGTTGATTATTAATGAACTGCATCTGCTTCCATCAGTTACTGGATAAAGGCTCTCTGATGACAATTAGGGTAGTCACCAATATGATTACAATAGATGGCCAGCTCAGGCACCCTCTCCACTATTGCTAGGAGTCTTAGCTGGGGTCATACCTGTGGATTCCTGGGAGTTTCCCTGGCACCAGGTTTCTCCCTAACCCTGAAAGGCGCCCCCATCGGAACATTTCCTTCATTACTCTCCCCCTCTGTCCAGCCCCTTACCTGCCTCCTGCACCTTCAAATTCCCATCTCCCCATCCTTCCCCCACCCCAGTTTACCTAGGAGATGTGAGAGGTGTTTTGTGCCTCTGGTAAGATATGAAAGGGAAGAGTACCTGAAAAAGACATTTGAGCTAGAATTGAAACTTGAGTAGATATTTCTTAACTGAACAGATGGGGAATGGTGCTCCATTTGAAAGAGTATACAAGGGTAAAGACACATAAGCATCTTTACATGACAGATGGAGCCCATGAGACTGGAACAGCATGCATGTGGGGAGTTATGGTGGCTGAAACAAGGTCACGGGACCGGTAGGCACACAACTATAGATCCCATAAGGAAAATGCCATTTTAAGATCTAGGTTTTTCCAAGCAAATTTTCTGACTGCAGTATGATGGACCAGAACGGAGTGGGTGGGATGTAAACACTGAGGAGCCAATTAGAAAAGTGTTGAGGCTTTGAAGTAAGCAGCCACCAGCACTGACAATTGATGAGGGACAGCTTGTGGTGATAAGGTCAACAGAACTCACTGTGCTCGGTAGGCAGCCAGGTAAAACCCTCTTCGCTCAGAAAAGCCTGACTTGCATTCGGACTTCTACCTTCTTTAGCTGGAGTTCACCCAGATTACTAAAGGACTTCAGGTTTCAGTGTTGTTTTTATGAACCTTGTAAGGTAGGTGGATGTGGTTAGAAATGACTTCTAAAGAAATTCCATGTTTATCTCCAGGTCCCACGAAACATTTTCCCGTGGCCACTGTCAATCGAATTTTGAAAGACGTGCTAACTGCCCATCTACAAGAAGCAGAATATGACCCCGAGTTCTGCAGAGAGATGACTAAAACCATTTCTGAGGTACAGTGTAGTTCTCACAGTGTTATCTATAACCACAGCATGTGCTGAAAGACAGCCCACTTTCTTCTTTGTGAGGGGGAATTAATTTTTGAGGTGAGTTAAATGGCATACTTACATTTTATGAAAATAGGTATTAGATCATACACTACATATGTGCATAGGTACATGTTGTATATGATAAGCTTTTGTCTAAAACCATCATTATGAATGTAATTTGTAACTAATTTATTGCTTTATAAAACTGTTGCACACCTTTTAAAAAATAAGATTAATATTTTTATTGATTTATTTGTGTGTATATGTATGTGTGTGTGTGTGTATGTGTGTGTGTGTGTGTGTGTGTGTTCCGTGTGTGCAAAGGCTGGAAGAGGTCAGAAGAGGGCTTCATATTTCCTAGAGTTGAAGTTACAAGCAGTTATGAACTGCCCAGTGTGAGTCCTGGCAACCAGACTGTAAGAGCAGAAAGTGCTCTTAACTGCTGAGCCATCTTTCCAGTTACATGACACTTAGAGAAAATCATCCTGTATATTTGTATAATGGGTATGTATGGTATGTGTGCATGTTTGTGTGTGTGTGTGTGAGACTTTGGGCATGGACATGCCACTGCACACGTAGAGGTCAGAGGACAATCTTGGGTGTTAGTCTTCACTTTCCACCTTGTTTGAGAAAGTGTCTCTTTGTCATTCACCATAGCATAAGCCAAGTTAGCTGGGATGGTCCTGTCTCTGCCCCCCATCTCCCTGTAATCATAAGTGCCTACTACCATACCTGAATTTTACTTGGATCTTGGGGACATGAACTCAGGTCCTTACACTGTACAAGTGCTTTACCACAAGCCATCACCTCAACCAAAAACCGTTTCACTATTATTTTTGGAAAATATGCAACATTTTAAGGACTGTTTTCTCCTTGCCACAGCAACTTCTTTGAGTGCTATCAATTATACATATCGTGGTCTTTAAATACATTTCTACTTTTATTAACTATAGTGCATTTATGATGGTTTCTTCTGCTTTGGTTCTCATAACAAACTCTGGGATAAATATTCAATTCTGTTATGTTGTGGGAGATATCAGAATGTTTTCCCCATTAGCTATAAAAACACAAAAATAACCCTGGTTACAGCATTCTTCAAAGGGAAGCCATCTTTAAAACAGATTTTCATAGGGTATAATGGTCCCTTGAATTCTGTTCTGCAGATGACAAGCTTTCTGCGTATCTTAGAAAATGTCAGCTTATTGCTAATGTTGTTGTTTTGTTCCTGGATTCCTGTTTCATGAGGATAGTACTTGAAAGAAAGTTCTGGGAGATACTGGAAGTGTCAACAATGCACGTGCTATTTTCTTTTTAAAAAATTTCTTTAATATTTTTAAAAAATTAGCCTACAAAGTGATGTACTTCATTATGGCTTTTTCATACACACATGTCGTTACACTCTTGTCTCCTATGGTGCTCGCCATCTTCCCTGCCTTCTTCCTCTCGGTCCCCTCTATCCTTCTCAAATTATTCTTTTGTGTTTAACAATTTTGAGATTTAATGTAACTAATCTCTCCCCCACTTTTTTTTAAAAACAATTTCTAGGTTATTAAAGCCCGGGTCAAAGAATTAATGATTCCCCGGTATAAACTAATTGTGACTGTTTACATTGGACAACAAGATGGTCAGAGCATACTTATTGGCAGCAGGTGCCTCTGGAATCCTAAAAGTGATACTGTTTCGTCCTACACTTTCAGAAATTCTACTCTCTTTGCACTTGCAAATGTCTATGCAGTTTACTTTGAGTAACTGAAAATGAGAAGAATGGTCCCGGTATCTTAAAATCGTCCAACAGGCTGTGTCTCTCTATCCACAAAAGTTCTACAGGCAAACCCGTGAGACAGAAACAAGACGGGCATCACCAACAACTGGAAGTTTCCATCACTCTCGTGAGGACTTGTGGAGGGGAGCCCAGGAAAGAACCTTGTTTCTCCAAAACAGACGTTGAATGTAGTCCACATAAACATAGATGCTGACTAAATATTACTTTGGGTAATAATTGATTTCTCTTTTAGTTGGAGAGAAAGAAGTCCCTGGACCACTTTTTGATAAGATTCTAGAAATATATGGTTGTGGTTGATATATTGTGCACCCCAATAAACTTATCTGGGGTCAGAGAACAGAACAGCCATAATATTAAACATAGAGGTTAGGCAGTGGTAGCACACGCCTTTGATCCTAGCATTCAGGAGGCAGAGATCAACTTGGATCTCTGTGAGTTCAATGTCACACCAGAAACAGCCAAGCATGGTGACTCACGCCTTTAATCCCAGGAAGTGATAGCAGAAAGGTATACAAGGCGTGAAGAGCAGGAACTAGGTTGGTTAAGCTTTCAGGCTTTTGAGTAGCAGTTCAGCTGAGATCCATTTGGATAAGGACTCAGAAGCTTCCAGTCTGAGGAAACAGGATCAGCTGAGGAATTGGGGAGGTGAGGAAGCAGTGGCTTGTTCTGCTTCTCTGATCTTCCAGCATTCACCCTAATACCCGGCTCCGGGTTTGATTTTATTAATAAGTCCTCTTAACAATTCGTGCTACATGTGGTAATATATTCTGGTTATATATCATATATAGGACAGGATAATTCAACATGGTACACAAAAATGATGAATGTTAATATATTTCAGTACTGCATATGAAATAATACTGGTTTTCATTTTACATTTAATAAATTGAGCAGCATTCATTAACTGCAATTACTGTTACATGTACCTGACAGCTGAAAGTGCTGAGGTGGAATTAATGATTTCATAATAATGACCATAGTCCCATGGGGCTACAAACTAAATCTAGACGCTCTTGTGGGTTGCCTGCACTTTACAAAATTACAAGAGAACTGAACATTGGCTCTTCAATAATGGAAACTATAAAGTGACTACAGGCTTTTAAGGACACTAAAGTAGACATTATGCTATTAAATATACATGATGCTTAATAGTAAATGTGTCTGTAGCACCTAAGATCATGCATTGGAAAGAGACACTACTTTTGAATATACACTGACCATGTGACTTTGAATAGCTTTTTCTGGCCTAATCTTTACCCAGAATTCAAAGCTGGCAACTTAACAAATAAAACGTGTATTTGCCATTTTGTTCCTATGAATTTAGCACTCAAGTGACCCAGTGAGGTTTCTGAATGTATGGGCATTGAAGTTTACAGGGCTGAAATAGCACTTCCGTTGGCTAACGCCTCCTGCAGCGTGGGTCGTTTATTTTTATGGAGCTTTCAAGTCTTTGTGTGCATGTGAAATGACACTGTGGCATTGCTCTAGGATGGCATGTCATCTGCCTACAGGACATTTGTTAAAGGTCAAACACAAATTGCTCACATATGGAGAGAATTAGCAGTATTACACTCTTAAGGGGGAAATTACATGTAATTCGTATCAGAACAATTTTAACAAACAGAAAACCCAGTCGATGCCTCACAATTTAAAAATGTTTTGGTATTCTGTAGAATAATGACCACCAGGACTGGCCTGTCTGCAAACACCAGTTTGGAATCTGGATTTGATTGTCACCTTTGCTTTTTCAATGGTTTCTTTCTGAGACAAAGGCCTTGAAATCACACAGCAGCTTGGTACAAATGAGTCAAATGAAGAAACAGCTTTGCCATGGAGAAAATCTGCTGCTGGGATGACTTCCTTTATGGGTTCTAATTTCTAGTCAATAGTCAATAGTCCATTCTAGGTTGTATTGGCAACTAAAACCTTAACACACAAAGGCCATTAAAAAATGGAAAGGTAGTTAGTTTGCAGGCCCTATTGCCATGAGCTGCAATTGAGGTAAGTTCAGGGGTGACCTCTAGCAATCACAGCAGCGTGGGAATATAGGGTAAGAACTCATCCAGAGTGACTAATTTTCAGGAAAGCATTAGGCACCACACAAAGCCTTGAGATGGGAAATTTTCAAAGAAACACCACCATAAGTTTGAAGAAGTTTTATTTTGAAACAGCCAAGCTTCCCCTCCCTGAATGTCGGCCTTCCTGCTCACCTCACCATAGAACACCCTGTCTTCTTTTCGGCACACTCAGGTCTAACCCTCCCCTCAGGCCCTCCTCCATCCATCTCCTCCCTCCCACTCCCCTCCTGGGATCTCTCTCTGTTAATCTCTTAACTATTCTCCAGCTTTCCCCCCCTCTTTCCCCTTACCTGCTTGAAGATACTGAATGCAACAGACCACCTAACAATGAACTCTAGTTCTTTACTTACAAGCAAGACTCTTGTGCACTGTGCTACCTAACTCCCAACTGTCCAGAAAATAGCAATCCACAACTCAACCTTTAAGGACTAGTGTCCTATTGAAATGACAGCAGGGTGCATCTGTAACCCCAGAACTCCAATAAGGGAGAGAAGAAGATTACCATCTGACTACAAGGCAGATTAGAACATGTTATCACAAGAAAATTCCAGAATGTCTTTATCCAGGGAAGGAACATGTGGTAGGCTTTGTGAAAGGAAATTAAGACTTCCTCCAGACTGTGATGGAGACCAGGAGAATTTCAAAAGATGGAAGGTTAGAGGAATTTACAAGGAATAAGAGGTCACACAAAGATTGAAGGGTGCATGGTAGCTATCTTGTAAAGAAGTGCACTCAGACCAGTCATTTGCAGCTTTCCTCTAAGTGAAAAGCATTAAGTGAAGGGACTCTAAGAAGCTGTGTCATATGGGACATTGCAGGAACAAGGTCTACATGGTTAGGCAAAAGGAGGCTAATGCAATGCACAGATTCAAGTCCTGGGTGCCTGGAAGACTAAGTTCTGAACCCCCTCATCTCAGGCACCTTAAATACATTACCACTTTTACAAAGCAGCAGCATTTCCTTGATGTAATGATCATGCTGGTGCCATGGCACAGGGTTTTCTAGGATTCACTGCATGCTTGCTGACCAGTTCACTGCTTAATGTCTAAGCCAAGTGCTTGTGGTCACAGCTGAAAAGTCTGCGCTCCTGGAGCAAAACGCACGATCCTGTGCACAGGAGTCAGACACCAGCAGAAAGAGTTTGAGAAATAACACACTGAGTTTGAGTCTGCACCCTAGGTTAAGTTGATTGGCCATAGGCAGCTGAAAGCTGAGCCAGAACATCAAGGGAAGAGATTTAGGCTTGGCAGATATCCAAAATAAGATCTCACTTCTCCCTCCTGCCTTATAAAATATGCATCAGCCAGCAAGTATAATCAGCACTAAATAGCCAATAACCGGCTCTAGGAACCTGGCCAGAAACCACCTCCCCAAACCTAGGGCTCCATCAGTTATACGCTGACCTTTTTCTTTCTCTTTTTCTTCATTCAAACAGTTTCCTATATTATCTAACCCTTTCTGTTGTCAGACACCAGAGGAAATGTAAAGTCTCTCGAAAAATAGGCTAGCGTCCCAGAGCATGTTGTCAACCACCGTCATTGTTAATTGGGTGACTTAGGAAAGCACATAGTAGGAGGTCAGAATCCAACAGATTGTGGGTTCAGAAATGAAGCAATAAATGACAAAATTTCATTTTCACTAAAAATAAAATCAATGAATTAATTTTTTAAGTCTGAGAATTAGTGTTTGGAAGTAAATTTTTTAAATGTCAACAAACAGACATTTATAACTTAACAGTCTTGAAGAATGAGCACTTGCCTTCTTGAGAACATCATTTGACCTGTCTTTCTGGGTGCTATAAAACATAGATAAGAAAACTCAACATCAAACAGTTGTTTGGTTTTCTTCCCTAGTCTCTCTGATGCTCTGGGGCTTTCATGAATGCTGAAAGTGCTCTCCCAAGCCAGAGGTGCAGGCCACTCTGCCGGTGTGGCAGAGGTGCAGGCCACTCTGCCGGTGTGGCAGAGGTGCAGGCCACTCTGCCGGTGTGGCAGAGGTGCAGGCCACTCCGGTGTGGCATCTCAGCTCTTTTAAAGTCTTTCTTCTGAGGGACCATGGATGTAGTTTAAGGGAAGGGATGGTGCTCTTTTTTTCTTTCTTTTCTCTCTTTCTGTCCCCCCCTGCCTCTCTCCCTCTCCCTCTTCCTCTCCCCTTTCCCCTCCCCCTCCTCCCTATCCTTTTCAAGCATAGGTTTGAAGACAAACCACTTCAGTAATTTCTAACTGTTAACAGTTATGTCAGTTTGGCAAGGACCTAACACCTTCAGCCTGTTTCCGGAAAAGTAAAATAGGCCATGATTGTGTTCTCATGAAGACAGTGTAGATAAAATAGCCAACCCAGAGCTGAAGAGGTAGCTCAAAGGTTAAGAGCACTGCCTACTCTGCACCACTGAAGACCTGAGTTTGATTCCCAACACCCACGTGGCAGATAACAGTTGTCTATAACCACAGTTCTCAGGGGTCCAGCGCCCTCTTCTGACGTCCTTGGGCAACAGACACCCATGGTGCACAGATATACAGGCAAAACACCAAGACACATAGAAACATATATTTTTTTTAATTTTTGAAAAAAAGAAAGATAGTTGAGCCAAGCAGGGTGTGATAAAGGCACACCTGTAATCCCAACACTTGGGAGCTAGAGGCAGGAGGATTGGGAGTTTGAGACCAGCCTCAGCTATACCAGAATTGGAAGACAGCCTGGGCTATGTGAGATCCTGTTAATAATAATGATAATGATAATGATAATGATAATAATAATAATAATAATAATAATAATAATAATAATAAGTAAGCAAATAAATAAAAAATCTACCTATTAAAGAAACTTCCTCTCAAACTCTAATTTTTACAGTATGTGTTTGCTAAAGCAGATCTGGTGTTCTGGAACAAGTCTCTAATCGCAGTACTCTAGAGCTGAGGCTGGAGAAGCTGGAGTTCCAGTTTTACCTACACAATTATACCCTGTCTCACAGCACCACGGGCTGGGGATACAGCTCAGTCACTGTAGAGCTCTTGCTCAGTAGACCCAAGGCCCTGAGTTTAATTCTTAGCACTGTAAAAAGGAAAAAGAAAGAAGAAAGGAAGGAAGGAAGGAAGGAAGGAAGGAAGAAAGAAAGAAAGAAAGAAAGAAAGAAAGAAAGAAAGAAGAAAGAAAGAGAGTGGGAATGAAGTGATACTTTTACAATTACTTCTCATCACTATAATATACCTGTGGTTATTTTTTCCCAAGTTTCCAAACTACCATCATTGAATGACAGTTTTCTTTCAAAATCCACATTTTCCATGGCATCATCTGTTCCCAGCTTCTGCCTCCATTGCTGATCTCTCTTTGTGCCCTGCAGAGGGCTGGAGGCTGCACCAGGACTTTTTCTGTTTCTCAACAGTGATGTTGCTTAGCCATGTCCATTCTTTGTCCATCTACTTTTGGATTTGTGAGTTCATTCATAAATGAGCACACACTTCCAGAGAAGGAGCTGAGACCTAGTATGCTGAAAATCTCAAGTCTGCAGTAGCTTTCAGTTTCAGCTCAACTGTGCTACACATATTTTTTCTTTTAAATGCAGGCTCTTAATTGAAACCTGTGGTTCTCCATCTACTAGCAACCCATTTCTCTACCTACCAAGGCAAGAAACCAGTATAACCAGTATGGGGAGACCCAGGCTTCCCTTTGCACTTGAGTTAATAACCAAAAGATGATGTTTCCAACAAATGATGGTGGTGGATCATCCAACTACCAAACACACCACATAATCAGTCTGATCTTGCTTAGTAGATACCGGGAAATCATTTTGTAAGTTTATACAAGATAAATCATTTTGAAACCAAAGAAAAAATAATGTATATTTGTTAATTAATAATACAAGTATATTCTATTTAGTTCACTTTACTTTGATACTATAGATTTAAAATTGTTTCAAACATAGCTAAAGTGCTTACTTGCATCTCTGTCTATAAGCAGAAGTGAAAGACACTTAAGGACCCACTCATTTAATGAAGTAGAGATTACAATTTAAGATAAAGCATTTCCTAATCCTTATGATGGGGCTAAATCAGTCTGAGATTAGATTCATCTAAGGACATTATTAGGAAATAATGACAAGTGTTGGGTTGTTTTGTTTTGTTTTGTTTTTATAAAAATGATTGGGAACAGATACTAGACATTTCATTTGCAAAAGGCACTGACTCTTTAGTTAGACCTACTGATGACCAGTGGGTGATAAAGCAAGAGAAAGCTATCTCTTTTGTTTAAAATTTGGGGTCAGATTCATACTTGTTCTTCACCTAGGCATGGTAATCATTCAAGGAGCACCCAAAGGCGAATGACCTTTATTTGGCCTGTTTCATCCTCCTTCAAGACTAAAGGCACAGAGGGAAGAAGAGCAGGATATGGGAGGGGCCTATCAGCTGTCAGATTTCCAAGGCCCTGCCCCAGACCAGCCAAGCTAAACCGCAGCTCACATACAGCTCTTAGTCATGGATGTCTTATTACTTCAGAAGCAAATGGAGGAGAGCTGGGTGTGCTGTTTTTATACTTCTTTGAACTATTTGCGTTTCCTAATCTTGTTCATATGGGATCTTTTCCCCTAAAAACAGCATCTCATGGGATTTAAGTAAAGAGACTAGATCCCATTTTCTTCTTTTTGTTTCTATGTCCTTAAATAACATATATTTATAATAACTAAGTTATTTATTATACAATAAGTGGTAACTAATAAATATATACTGGAAAAAATAAGCATATGGGCTATCAAGATGGCTGAGTGTGCAAAGGCCCACTCTGACAACCTGAGTTTAATTCCTGGGACATACAGGGTGAAGGGAGAGAACTGACTCCTGCAAGTTGTCTGATTCCTATGTGTGTGCTGTAGCACGCACACAGCCATATACATATGCACACACACATACACACCATAAGTAAATAAATGCAATTTAAATTTTTTAAAGCATTGATATGCTTTCCTCTAGAGCAAGGTAAGGTAACCTATAGAAATGAGTCAGTTCATAGGGATATATAAGGTTGTCTATTGTATCCTTTTAATTACAAATATTGCAAACAATCTGAACTAGCTAAATTTTGGCAACTCGTGTTTTTTGCACATTCAGAAATTGCAGAATTTCAAAGAGATTTTGTTTATATGGAGAATATTAATACTTAAAACAGAAAATTTAAAATAGTAACATTTAAGAATAATAAAACCACTGCATGTTATCACAAATAATGTATGTTACAAAAACTATTTTTACATGATAAAAAAAAATTGTAGGCAGAGTGGTGTTGCATTGTATTTTTACAGGTGTTGTATGACTCTTCCTGAGAAGACTGAACAAGTATGTATTCAAGCCCAAATAGAGAACTAACAGACACACACACACACACACACACACACACACACACACACACACACACACACACAAGAAAAAACAGACAAACAAAAAACCCTTCATCAAAATCCAGCTGGTGATCCCGAGTGTATTGTTGTTGGCTACATGTGAGGGGTTACTTCCAAACAGCTGTATCACCATGACAACTCAGGGTAGAGTTGCTGGCATTCCCTAGCTCTGCCCCTTCCCCCTCTGCGGTTCCACTGCTCTCCCCAGCATTTACTTACTGCTGTACCTTCGGCAAGGGCTCAGGAACCTTATGAACTCCTGTCCCCTGTACCCCTCACTCCCTCCCACAGGGGATGTTTTAATCCTGAGCAACCAACTCCACAGCTGCAACCCCACCATGTCTGCCTCAAAAATCCAGCTCAGCTCATCCTGGTCTTCTGCTGCTGCTATGTGCTTCACTGGTTGACATACAAATGTCAGCTTTTCATCAAGTGGGAAAAGGGAGGTTATTTTAATAACCTTTTAAGATAACTTTGGTGTTTTTGTTTTTCTTTTTTAAGATTAATTTGTGTGTGTGTGTGTGTGTGTGTGTGTGTGTGTGCTGACTCCTAATGATCTATCATGTTACCCATAGATAAATCAGTGCATCTCTCAATACCCACCAGAGAAGCTTTTTTTTTCCTGCCGTAGATGGCAGTTATTACAGAGACCCACAGCTGGTCAAGGTGCCGAGAATGAGAGACTTTGGAGAGCTCAGCTGTTAACGGGACATC
This sequence comes from Onychomys torridus, assembly GCF_903995425.1. Classification (NCBI taxonomy): domain Eukaryota; kingdom Metazoa; phylum Chordata; class Mammalia; order Rodentia; family Cricetidae; genus Onychomys; species Onychomys torridus. The sequence continues at coordinate 119,689,869 of NC_050444.1, forward strand.
TGTATCATATCTCCTCCACCCGAGGCTCAGGGGTCTCCATCGAAGAAAGGGTGGAAAGAGTGTCTGAGGCAAAGGAGTAAAGGAACAGTGCTCTCAGGACACAGAGAGCAGTCGCACATGTGAACTCACGACAGTTGGCATAGCGTGTACAAGGCCTGCGAAAGCTCAAACCAAACAAAATGCCAGCATGTAGGCAGGAATTCCTACCCTTAACTAAGGAAGTTTGGGCAATGAATAGTTTCAAAGATGTGACCCCTTGTGGGTTGACTACACACTAATAGAAGGTCACACATCCAAGAATATATGGGGTATATGGGCAACAAAACTGTACTTGATGGATATATATATATATATATATATATATATATATATATATATATATACACACATATATATGTATATATATGTGTGTGTATTATATTTTGTTATTAAATTGTATACATGTATGCAATGTACTTTGATCACATTCACCCTCTACCACTTCCTGCTTGAACTCTTCCTAGACTCTGCACCTCCCCTCATGTGCTCCCTTCTAACTTCACATCCTTGTTTCTATCTCTTTTTAAGTAACCCATTGAATCTAAGAAGCTGTCCATAGCACATGGGTGTGAGGCCTCCATGACCTCCATGGTCAACCTTTCAGAGGCCACATTCATAAAGAAAACTGACTGTCCCTGCCCTAGCACCCCACAACTGTCAACAGCTCCTCAGCTAGGGACGGAGCCTCACAAGCCCCTTCCCCCATCCATGCTGGAATGCTGGCTGGCTGGCTCGGTTTTGTACAAGGTTCTGTGAATGCTATGCTTCTGTCATGTCCAGAAAACATTGTTTTGCTCACAAAGCACAACCTTTAGCATTTATAATCTTCCACAGTATTTCTGGGCCTTGAAGAGGGGGAGGATAATGATGTAGACAGCTGAGCACTCTGCATACTTACTCTCTGCATTTTGACCAGCTGTAAGCATCTGAAGCAACCATCACCCAGTGTAGAAAGATGCTCCTCTGGTGAGTACTAAGAGCTGCCCTGCTCTATGGGTACATAGATACATACTTAAAAGGTTGCTTGACACTATGTCTTTTAGCAAAGTAGTAGTAGTTGATTCACCCCAACTGTGAGCTCCCTTGCCACCAGTTCTTGGCCAGATAGAAGAAATGGGAGAGAGAGAGAGAGAGAGAGAGAGAGAGAGAGAGAGAGAGAGAGAGAGAACACTGAGTACATTTGAAAAAGATATATGAAAACCTACTATTTTATAAGCTTCATGAATACTTGTATGTGTGTATATATGTATGGATTTTAAATATATATTAAATTGGATTTACTCTATACAGGTGATAATGCTCCTCTCAGAAGCCTTAGGTTCCAAATAAAAAGCCCAGTGTCAAATGTGGGCAACTCCTTTTGAGCTGTTGGTTGGGGGTTCACAGAGACCCCCAAAAGCAATACAGGTGATTGGCATTGATTTTAGCTGCTGTGGGGATTTGAATGAGATGTCTCCCATGGTCTTGGGTATTTGAACACCTGGTCCCCAGTTGCTGCTGCCATTTGGAAGGTATGGCCTTGCTAGAGGAAGTGTGCTACCCGGAATTGGCTTTGAGGTTTCAGAAGCCTGACCTCATTCCCAGTTCACTCTCAGCTTTCAGTTTGTGGCCCGAGATGTGAGCTCAGAGCTGTTCCTGCCCCCCATGACTGCCATCTACTGCCTCGATTTGTGCTACAGTACTCTTCTCTCTGGAAACATAAGCCCAAGTAAATGCTGTCTTCATGTTGCCTTCGCCATGGGTTTTTGTCACGACAATAGGAAAGTAACTAATACAGTTGCCCACCAAAACTGGATAATAAGGGTCTATTGCTCAAGACAGCACACACTTTGGTCATAGCTTTCCCAGTACCAGAAAGTGCTATGCAGGATGCTGGGTGTGTAGGGGGAGCAGACTATTAATCAATAGTCTTAGCCAGCTAAGACTTCTGTGGGCTATAATAATGACTGACTGGCAAGCTGTGTAATGGAGGTAACTAACAGCTTTCTGATTGGATTTAAGGTCCACTTCACAGGAAGAAACATATGCCTGGTACAGTAACTCAATCTGACATATTTCAGGAAGGCTTTAGCCTGCTTATAAAGCCTCTAGCCAAGGCATCTTTTCCTGAAGAACTTACACCTATCTAGGTGATTGACAGGGTCATTTGGATTGACTTTCTTTTGAAAGGCTAACTGTATTCATATTCTTTAAGAAAATTTATTTTAGATCATATTATTGGGATTTGTTTTTATTTTATGTGCATACATGTCTGCCTGGATGCATGTCTGTGCCCCATATGCATGCCTGATGCCCACAGAGACCATGAGAGAGCACTGGATCCCATAGAACTGGAGATACAGATGATTGTGAGCTGCTATGTGGATGCTGGGAATTGAACCAAGACCTCTGCGAGAGCAGCCAGTTCTCTTAACCACTGATCCATCTCTCTAGCCTTAGATCATGTGCTTATGAGGCTTAGGAAGATCTCAATGAATGGCCTTCCAGAGAATTCAGAATGACATCTCCATCAAGGCTGGGGACTATGATTCAGATCCCATCATTCCTTTGATCAACAAACAGAGTTTTGGAATTTCATTTTGGTTTTACAAGCTGCTGGTTAAGGGGAGAGGCTTCATTTCCAAAGACCTCCTTCCCTGGTGATATCTAACTTGCTGCCTAATAAAACTAACTTTTAAAAAATTGCGAATGCCTAATGGTAATAATTTTGAATATTAGCAAGTTTGGCGAGACTGAGCAGTTTTACCGTGTATCCAGAAACACCATCCACTCAGCTGTGCAGATTTAGACACATTTCTATGTGAAAGATGATGATGAAGTCTCATCCGCTCCTCACAGGTTACCTGCAGCTGGTGTATGAAGGTGGTGTTTAAAGACCACACACAGCGGACACCCAACATGTAGCTGATGGCTTTCACAGACAGTATCACTAAGAGCAGCACTAACAACCCACTAGAGTCGTCAGCCAGTGTAAGAGAAGAAAACGTTTCGTGATAGCCCTACTTTCTCCTTTTATCTAGGAAGACAGCCAATGGCATAATAAATAGTCACTAGCTAGGGCTTGGTTTCTCAAGTGCTGGGACAAGAATGGAAAGTCCTTTTATCTGTCTAAGACAGGGGCAAAATAAAGGTAGCTTAGACTACAAGAAGGAGAACATTACTCAAACATACTTTTTTCTCGGTCATTCATCTCTTTCATGTGACAATCTTCATGCCCCTCTCTGTCCTGCTAACCTGCCACAGATGGCACTAAGAGCTGTGGTCCCAGAAATCTCTGGGAAGAGCTGCATGATGATCAGTCTTCTAAGATTTCATCCATGCTTATGAGAGGCATAGTTCCTGTCTAGGAGACAGCAGAGCAATCTCTCTCCCATCTTACCCATCACTGGAAGGGGAGGCTTTGGATCCCCCTTAGTAAGAACTGCCTAGATTGGGCAGGACAGATGGCTCAGCAGTCTGTTTCCCAGAACTCACATGGTGGCTCATAACCATCTGTAACTCCATTATCAGGTCCTTCATTGCTCATATGCTAAACAATGTAAGATTGCCAGGGGGCATTCCTATTATTTTTAGTGGTACATGACTTTTATTTTTATTTTGTTTTAAAGATTCGTTTGTGTGTATAGATGTTCTTCTTACATATATGTCTGTGCAATCCATGCTTGCCTGGTGACTGAGGAGGCCGGAAAAGGGCATTAAATCCCCTGGAACTGCAGTTACAGGTATTTGTAAGCTGTCATGTGAGTGCTGGGAATTGAACTAGGGTCCTCTGGAAAAACAGCCAGTGTCCTTAACTGATCCATCTCTCCAGTCCCTGGTACATTTTTTTTTTTTTTTTGCTGGAACATTCTCAAACATTGACTCTAACAATTCACACATATTATTTTACATGATGGGTGTTTTGCCTTCATATATATCTGTGCACCACATTCAGACTGAGTGCCAATGGTTACCAGAAGAGGGTATCAGATCCCCTAGAACTGGTGTTACAGTGTGACAATTGTGTGGTTGCTGGGAATTGAACCCATAATCTCAACAACAGCAAATACTCTTAGCCACTGAGAAATTTCTCTGGTCCCTATAATAATTTTTTTCTTTTTAAATTAATTTTTTTCCTGGGTTGGGTATTTAGCTCAGTGGTAGAGCACTTGCCTAGCAAGCACAAGGCCCTGGGTTTGACCTCAGCTCCAAAAAAAAAAAAAAAAATCCTTCTTTTTATTTATTCTTTGTATCTTTCATATCATGCATCTCCATCTCATTCATTTCCATGTCCTTTTATATCTACCCTCTGCCCTTGCAACTTCTCCCCAAAATAAAATAAAATAAAATTTAAGGAGAAAAAAAGAGAGAAGGAAAAAAAAATCAGTCTCATCATGGAAGCTGTAGTGTGACACAGTGAATCAGGCAGTAAACCCTCTTGTCCATATATCTTTACTTGCAAGTGTTCATTGCAAAGAGCCATTGGTCTGGTTCGAGGTCATAAGAGGGGGAGAGCTGGCCCTACCCATCATCATCTAGCACTCTGGAGAGTGACCCCTGGTTTGAGGCCTCTGCTTTTTAACTACACTATCAATGCTGGGCTCTCACTGGGACTCCTCTTGGTTATCCTGCTATTGCCCTGTGTTGTGGGATCCTGCAGCTTTGAGTCTGCAGGACTGGTCCCTTCATGTACCCCAGAAGATCACAGATGGGGTGGATGTTGAGATGGGCCAACACATAACCCTGGTTCTGGGCCTGGATAAAATCGTTGGTCAGCCTGCCAGCTCTCCCTTGTCCTCACCACCAGGGTGAGCTCTCTTGCATTGCCCTGGCAAGTTCATCCCTTGCAGTGATGAGCAAGGGACTGGGCTAGTTCTCCTGCTTTCATGTACTCCCACACCCACACCTTCAGGGCCAGCTCTTCTGTGTTGCCCAGGGGAAGCACAGGGGTTACTCTCTAGAATGCTAGCTGATGATGGGTAGGGCCAGCTCTCCCCCTCTTATGACCTCAGGGCCAGCTCTCCCACCTGCCTCAGGTAGGGAGATGATGGGTAGGGTGGGGAGGGCATCTCTCCCCCACTCATGCCACCACATGACAGATGGGTAATAGGGAGAGCTCACCTATGCTCACAACTTCAGGGCTGGATCACCCATACCTCCACCAATGAGGTTGGCTCTATTGTGCTGCCCAGGAGAGGTACAGGACCTGCTTTCCTGTGTGCAGTTGGTAGTAGGCAGGGACACCTCTCCCTTCCTTATGACCTCAGGGCCAGCTCTCCCACCTACCTCAGGAGTTGATGGGGGGGCAGTATGGAGGCCCAAAAAGATCAGGCCTAGTGAGATGTGAGCTTACTTTACCCAGCAGGGTGCCTTAGAGGGTTGCTTGACTATGTGTGTTGTTACCAGGTGATTGGAAACGGTCTGCACTTAGCTGTGCTAGGGGGAGGTCTTTTGCTCCACCCCTTGGCATTCCTATAAATAGCCCTTTAGAAGAGACAGGAGGGGCCAGTGGATAATGATCCAGGCCCTCCCGAGGCTGTCCTGTGTTTCTGTCTGTCTCCCTTCTATATTTCTATCTAAAAATCTCTCATCCCTCACTCCTCAAGAGTATCCTTGGGAAAAAGTAGGAGCCAGTCTTCCATAGGGCAGTACAACAATTTCTTAAGGGAAAAGAATCACGGTGAACTTGGAATTGGACATTTTATTGCATTTTTGCACAGCACTTGACATTTCCAAGCAATAGTTAGAATTCAGAAAGAAAAGTGGATTGACCTTGGCAAAGGGAGAAGAGAGAATTCTTTTGGCTTTAAGCCATAATGGACAGACCTTTTAGAGAAGGCTTGTCTACCCAAAAGCCATGGTTGCAGTGATAGACTCAGAGCTGGAACACCAATTAAATACATGCTGAAGCTTGCCCATTGGCGTGGGCGCTTCCTAACAGAGTGTACTGAGCTCAGTCATGGAGCAGCCTTCTATGCAGCACATAGTTTGCAGATCTCGTTTGGACACTTGTGAGTACTTCTTCAGCTGCCAAAGCCTTTCCATGGGCGCCTGTGGGTCTTGAACAAGTTCCCGTCCTGAGATAGCCATCTTGGGAAGGTTGTGCTCAAGAGTTTCCTTGGATGTCTCCTGTATGTCTGGGAGCTGGAAGTAGTTTCTTGGTTCAGCTACAAGAGAGGAGAGGCCCCATACTACCTTAAAGAAGCCTGACCAAAAAAAAAAAAAAAAAAAAGCACCAAAGACCTGCACTTCAGGAAGAGCTGGCTTGTGCACGCTCTTCATTTTACAGAGGTTGAATGACATCAGTGTCAGCTGGCTGGCAGAAGCTGCTGCCAGCCACCTCTGCTCCATGACCAGCCGCCGTTTCCAAAGACATCAGTTATCATCAGCAGTAAGCTATATAATTAGCCATAAGAGATGTAATTGATTAGCTAGCAGAAGAACAGTAACAAAATCCCTGATAGGCCTTGCAGAGCTAATCTATGGGATTTCCATTCCATATCTGACAGTAAAACATGGGCTACACTGTTTAATCTAAATATGGTTCCCGATGTCTGTACTCAAGCCCTTCTGGATTTTTAATTCAGTTGAGACTCATGTATCAACACTGGCAAGCACTAAACAAAAGCCACATGAATGAATGCCAGTTGGCCAACTAGTGATTGATCAGATAAAAAATGTGAAGGAAAACATGATGGAGACCTGTGGAAGGCTTGAGTGTTATGATTTCAGTAATGTCCAAAGGCAATGGGGCCAGTGAGAGGGCTCACTGGGTAAGATACTTGCAGCCCAGCAATAAAAGCCTGGACCCAAGTTGAATTCCCAGAATCCACATAAAGATGGAAGGAGAGAACTAGATCCTTAACATTGTCCTCTGGCTGCCACAAATGTACTGTGGCATATGTGCATGTATACAACTGTCACACATACATGCACACAGACACACACATACACTCACACAACAACAATATTAAAAAATAAAATCTAAGAAAGAGAAATTTATAAAACACTCATTCTACTGTATAGTCCAGAGCTACTCCAAAGCATTTTTCTGCTATATCTTGATGTGCTGTTTCAAAAATCAGTGACAACTCTTTCTCTTTTAAAGTTTAAAAACACTTATGTTTCTGATAAGGTCTGTATGAACCTGGATATTAAAGTGGTAAGAACAAGTTTATCACATCTCAAGGCATCATCCCCCTAAAATATGAACATTGTTAGTCCTTTACTAAAGTCCTTTGTTCAGCCAAGTCATTTTAAGCCAAGCTGAAACTTTTAGCCTTTATATGTCATTCATTCCCTACATCTTTCTTAGAAAACAAAGGCAATGAAACCCATTATTCAAGCAGAGTCATGAGGTGGGCACAGAAAGAGCAATGTTCCGTGGTCTCACTTCTAAGAGAGATCTGGGCAGCCGAGACCACAGGAGCAAAAGGAGAACGGTGACTCTCTGAGGGTCACGTAGGTGTCAGGGATGGAGAGCGGGGAGCCAAAGAGTGCAGAGTTTCAAGTGGCCAGGAGGAACAAATTCACAAGATGGACTGTGATCAACAGCAGCCTATGCATTCCTCAAGTTTCTAAGAGCATACATTTTCACTGTTCTCGCCATAAGAAAATAAGTATGTAGGTAATGTGTATGTGAATTAGTCTGATTTAGCCATCGTGAAACATCAACATGATGTGTATATATATATATATATATATATATATATATATATAATAACTCCATTTATCAATTAAAAAATAGAATAGAACTTTAAGTAAATTTTACCTCATACTTTTAATTTTTATTATTTTTAGTTATGTGTGTAGGGGTGTGTGTGTGCACGTGTGTTCTCACTTGTGCATGTGTTCATGCACATGAATGCAGATGCTCAGTGGGGCCAAGGAGTCAAACCCCCTGGAGCTGGAGTTACAGTTATACAGTTGTGAGGTGCCTGGCATGGGCCGCTGAGTCATGTCTCCAGTCCTTTACCTCATAATTCATTACAAGATTAGCAGAAAGAATTCCAGCCCATTTTCTAAGTTACTTGAATTGAAAATAGTAGTTCAGTGAAGTCCACGCATCACTGCTGTGATAGCAGATTGACGGGCACTCTGGGAATTCTGACTACACATTTCCTATTGCTCACAATTCCCCCAATGCCCCTGGCCCTGCACCCAACTTTTCAAATTTGACAGGCCCTTCAGGACCTCTGTCAAATTCCACCTTCTCCACGCTGTAAGGATCTATTGAAGCCGTCTCTTCACTTGGGGTGCAGCGTGTAATGGCAATGACTTCGGCTCTTGAAGCATATAGATCTGACTTGCTTCTTGGCCTCCCTGCTGAGTGGCTGTGTTAAGTTTTCTTATTGATAAACGATAAACGTTACTTACTTCACACGATCTTCGTTGGAAAGCTGAATGACATGTTGCCTTTGAAATTGCCTGGTACTTTGTAAGTGGTCTGTTGAGTCGGGTCCTTCCTTTCACCCTTGTTTGCCACTTACCTGAATTCTAACTTAATACACTGTGTAATCATCTGTGTGCAGATATCTATTTGGCCTCTCGATAGCCTTTACTGCTCCGCCCATGGATGCTAAGCTTGCTGAAGTCCCAGGCAATGAAATGATTGCAAGCCAAAGACTAAAGAATAGCAGTGCAGATCCCTGTGGTTGGTATGTAAAATGAATAGAAAATTTAATAAAATTTAAAAAATCAAAAGAATAGCAGTGCATTACTTCTTAAATTGTCTGATGTTCATTATTTTCTCGGGTCAAATTCAGTAATGTATTTTGACGATTAAGCCCCTACATTGATACACAAATAGATCAAAATTTCTTAGCGAAATAGCTACTAAAATAACTGGTGAGGGGGAGGGGATTAAAAGATAGGTCTGGGAGAAACGTGAGGTGCGTGTGTTCAGTTACCTCGCTGAGCTTGGTGGGCCCCTTCCAGGTGTCTCCTCCATCAAGAGCTGGCGCAGATGTAGACGACTGTTCTCACATAGTCGAGGCCACAGAGCTTCACAGTCTCCCTACTTCGCCCTTGCACAACAGCCAACAGGACAGAGAAGAGAAACAGGGCGAGAGTGGGTCCCTTCATGCTGCCTGAGAGCGAATGAGAAGCGATGCAGCCAGCAGAACCCAGTGAATGTTTGACGTTACTCGCCCTCTTGGGCCATTTATACTAATCCCCCTGACGCTTTATTGGTCAGACCTTATTTTAGCAGTATTTACGAAGTACATAGGTGCCAGTGGGGAGGGCTAGCGATGTGCTTTTATGATTATTGCTGTTTATCCAGTCATCCAAACACCTCCCTCCGTATTGTTGCATCTTCTCCGGAGTTGCTGCAGAAATGCCTAGCTTTGCGAAGCAGGAAGATTTAAGTTTCAATGCCCACTTTTCATTTTCTGACTGACATAGAGCAAGCTTTAAACTCTGAAAGTCAACAGTGGTATCTCTCCAGCATGGGGGATCCCATCTGATGAAGGCTTCCAGGGAATAAATGCAGCTTCTATGTCAAGGCAGTGGAAAATCACACAGTGATGCAGTTTTCATGCCCTGGGTTTGATTCCTGGCTTTCCTCTCTCCAGATCTAGAATTAAAAACAAATTATTGACGTATCCCCCCTTTTTTAAATTGCTGGCAATGGTACTACATCACAGAGGTGAAGAGATAACATGTGTCCCTCTTTACATATTAACAGTTGCTAATTTCTTGGCTGCCATCTTACCTCAGCATCAGAATGGACTAGGAAAGATGACTTATCTTCAGAACTCAAAATTTCTATGATTAGGATGTTTCTTGACGTCCCTAACCTGTGGGTTGGGTATGTGTACCACAGCATACATTCCTATTACCATAAAGCCAAATTTGTATTCCAAACAGCTACATAATGAAATACCTCTTTTGGTAAGCCAGCTAAAGCCCTTATCTAAGCTAAGTGTTTGCCCAGAGCCTCCTGAAAGTGAGAGTGTCTCCATTTCAGCCTTTATCCATCAGACTGGCCTGCAGCCATGTCTGTGAAGACTTTGCCAAACAAAATATTTTTGTAAAGGACTAAAAATATTCATAGTTTTGTGGCTTGGTGCCTTGAGATGTGATAAACTTGTTTTACCACTTTAATACCCAGGTTCATACAGATCTTATCAGAAATGTAAGTGTTTTTAAAAACTTTTAAAAAGAAAGAGTTGTCACTGATTTTTGAAACAGCACATCAAGATATAGCAGAAAAATGCTTTGGAGTAGCTCTGGACTATACAGAGCAGTAGAGTGAATGTTTTATAAATTCTCTTTTTGGATTTTACGTTTTAGTATTGTTGTGTGAATGTGTGTCAGTGTGTATGTCTGTATGACGGTTGTGTACAGGCACATATGGCACAGTACATATCATATGGCACAGTACATATCATATGGCAAAGTACATATTGGTAGTCTCAGAGGGCAACTTTGTAGACTCACTTCTCTCCTTCCATCTTTATGTGGATTCTGGGGATCCAACTCTGGTCCAGGCCTTTGTTGTCCGACTACAAGTACCTTACCCAGTGAACCATTTCACTGTCCCCATCTCTTTTGGACATTGTTTGAATTAATAACTTGGTTGTTGATTGAGGTGGAAGGTTCCAACCCACTGTGGGTGTTACCATCCCTTCACAGGTGGTCCTGGGCTGTAGAAGAAAGCTAGGTAAGCCTGAGCCTAGGAGTGAGCCGGAGAACAAGCCAGTGCCCCTCCATGGCTTCCTGCTTTGAGTTTCTGCCCTAACTTCCTTCAGTGCTGGACTGTGATGTCTAAATGTGAGCTGAAATCACCCCCTCTTCTCTCCAAGTTGCTTTTGCTTAGAACATTATATCACAGCAACAGAAAAACAGGCCAGAACAGCTACCTACCCAAATATAAATACACTCTGGAAACCAATAATAATAATAATAATAATAATAATAATAATAATAATAATAAACAACTGCAGTTATCTCCAGCTGCTTCACTAGATTCCAAAGATTCTCTCTCTGCCGCCATATTTTTCTGTAGTTCTTAGGGTCTCTCCAGGGGACACTCTAATTTGGGGTGTGGATGAGAGGACACCAAGATCTGATCTCTGTCTGTGGCTAAGTGGATACAAGCTCGTGATCCTGGTCACGGACAGACGAACAGAGCCGTGAGAGCAGTGTGAGTCCCCAGAGCACAGCCTCCCTCCTGGCTGCTTATTTTTTCTCATTTGTAAGTTGAGGCGTGTGGGTTGGATTGCTTAAGGACTCTTCTGAACTTGAACTTCTAAGTCTTGCTGTAATTATCTGATTATGTGACTCAGACCCTTCACCACTGAGGTGGGGGAGATTTTATGGGAGGAGAGATCATGGAATACAAGTGATATGAAGTGGGGAAATGGAATAAGAGGGGGTGTCTAAGTGGGGAGGGGTTAGAGGGTAGGGAAGAGGCGCTACCACTAAAGATGGTTGACAAAAAGCCATGGAAACCTACTATCTTTTAAGTTTCCTAAATATGGAAAAAAAAAAGTTTAATTGGAGTTACCCTACATGGAGGATAATGCTTCTCTCAGAAACCACAGGTTGCCAAAGAAAAAGCCCAGGGAGGGAGCTGGGCTACTCTGCTGGAGTTTTTAGTCAAGGGGAGTTCCGGGCTATCGCCCTTGGTTTTGGTTGCCTGCCGGAACTTGTCAATAAGACATTATTGAAGATACCGTACATTTGGGTCACGCGACTTGGACAAATCAAGCTGATATTGGTCTAGAAGCTTCGTCCCTGCTGGCTAACTTTTATAGAACTGGAAGTTGCTATGCAGGCTGCTAGGGGAGAACGTCATCCACAGTCTTACTGGGCTGTGACTCTTAGGAGCTCTAATGACCAACCTGCTAAGAGATGCCTGTGGGGGCAATGGTGGCATGCGTGTTATGGGGGTAGGCAAGCATTTTTCTGACTGGATTTAAGGTCTGCTCTACAGGAAGAGATTCACAGCTGGTGCTGTAAATCTGAACAAGAACCCTTGCCTATGGAGCACACAGGCCCTAGAGGGGAACGTACTACTACTTTGCTGAATGGACATAGTATCAACTGACAGTCAATGACAACTGAGGGGGAGGAATCAGTCTTCTTTCAGGTGTGGTCCCTGGCAGGATGACCACGCTCCAGTGGATGGTCCCATACCCAGGTATGTACGGGCAGCACTAATGAACTCAGTAAGTTATTTAAAAAAGAGACAGGAAGTTGGGAGTGGGATGGAGTTGAAGGGGCAAGTAGAGGAAAAATATGATTTAACTACATTTATATGTGTATGGGATTATCAAAGAATAGTTTATAAATATATTAAAACAAATGAATAAAATGATGGCTTTTTTAAAAAACAGTTAAATATTTGGGTGATTTATTATCAACATAATCTAAACAGTTGGCCTTTAAGATTCTTGACGGAATTTAAGATTCTTTAAGGAATATCACTCCTTCCACATAGTTTGAGGTTTGATTAGAGAAGACAACCAAAATCTTCCCATCTGTGGCCAATCACAGTTTACCATTTGCCATCTTCCTGGGACGTTTAACCCTTTCTGCTTGGCAGCTGACCCCTCTAGTTGGTGTTTCAATGTACTCTGCTTTTGTCTTTTCTCATTTTGTTTTTCAAGACATGGTTTCTCTTTTCCCTTTGTAACAGCCATGGCTATCCTGGAACTCTCTTTGTAGACCAGGCTGGGCTCAAACTCAGAGATCTGCCTGCCACTGCCTCCCAAGAGCGAGGATCAAAGGCGGGTGCCACCCCACCCCATCCCTGCCTGCATTTGTCTTTGAATGTGTCCTGGTCCATTCAGGCTGCAGTAACAAACTTCCAGCAGTTGGCAAGTTTATAAACACAGAAATGTATTTCTTGTTGTTCTGGAAGCTGAGAATGACAAGGGCCAGGTAGCAGCATGGGCAGATTGGGGAAGTCCTTCTTCTGGGTTGTAGGCTAACAGCAGAAGGAGCAAGCCAGTTCTCTAGGGTCTCTTATAAGAATGTTTAGTCTCAGCCAGGAGGTCTCTGTTATTGTGGTCTCATCATCCTCCAAAGGCTTCTCCTCACCTTCTCACCTTGAGAGTTATAATTTCACAATGTGGCATATATACATGTATGTGTGTGTGTGTATATATATATACACACACAAATGTTCAGGCCACAGCCATGTGTGAGTTTCTTTAATATGAAGCTAAAATGAGTCAAAGAGTTAGCCTAAGTAAGGCGCTTCACATAAACTGTGACACTCAACAAAAGATAAATTAAAGCTGGGCGGTGGAGGCAGAGACAGGTGGATCTCTGTGAGTTCCAGGCCAGCCTGGTCTACAGAGTGAGATCCAGGACAGGCTCCAAAACTACAGAGAGAAACCCTGTCTAGAAAAACCAAACCAAACCAAACCAAACCAAACCAAACCAAACCAAGATTAAAAATACCCTCTGGAAACGATGAGAAAAGGGTTGGGCTTTTTTGTTGAGACAAAATTATATAGACAGATTTTCTTTGTATAAATACATGTATACAGAGAAAAACAATCCTAGCACATGTCCAAGAAGGAGTAGAGACATGTCCATTCTAGAAATTCACAACTAAGTCAGCTTCTAATTCAGACCTAAGTCCACTTCTCAGGACTTTCCTGGAGCAAATGCATAGGAGAAGATTGAATTACGGCAACTTCCTAACTGGACCTCTCCTCTAAGTACGTCCTGCAACAATACGCATTATTAATCTCCCAGAAAGGGACTATTACCCTAAGACCTTTTTTAAAAAACTCGTGTCCTAGAGACCCTTGAAAGAATCTGTGACCTTGTGCTTCGACCTTTTACAATTTATTGGTTGGCTGAAAAGAAGAAAGATGGGAAAGAATGGAAAGAAAGATGGCCATGGTGCAAACACATGGGCAGCTCTGAGATTCTTCAGCTCTGCCTTTCCTCTCCCCTCCTCCCCACTCCTCTCTCCTCCTCTCCCTTCCTACCTCTCCCCTCCCCTCCCCTCCCCTCCTCTCCCTTCCCCTCTTCTCTTCTCCATGACCAGCACATTCCTAAGGTTGAAACCTAGTTGCTAAGTCAGTCCAACATGGAGGAGAGCAGCCTACTACCTACACAGAACATGAGATATGAACAAGAAAGATGTCCTTATCTCATAAAATCACTGAGCTTTATGGATTATTGGTTGTAACAGCACAACCTGGTTTATCCTGATTGATAAAATTATCTCATAATTACAACATCTTTGCAAATATAGAGAATGTTTACAATGACCCAAAGAGTTCATTTTAAATGCTTTAAAATTGATTTTTATGTGTGTGGGTGTTTCGTCTGCATATATGTGATGTGTTTCCTAGGAGACCAGAAGGTGGCAGATCCTAAAGCCACCATCTTAGTCCTTTGGGAGAACAGCCAGTGCTCTTAGTAGCTGAGCCATCTCTCCATCCCCATGACCCAAAGATTTTAGATTTAAGCACTGTAGGCTGGATTATTTGTCCTTAACAATTGGAATTATCACATATTCAATATGTTGATCATATGGAGGCCTTATCAACTATGAACCCTACAAGCAGCTTGGCAAAGTGCAGTACAAATATGTATGGATGGTTCTGAAATTGAAAAATACACAGAAAACTTATCCATGGAAGCTTGTCCCAACAAAAAGTAACATTTTATAATGCTATGCAAGGGGCATTACTAATTTGTTATTTATTGAACATCATAGATTATGTTAAGTGCTAATAGACTTACTTATGCTGACTCATTAACTCATTTCAGCTTCAGAAGAAGTTAGAGGAAACTCACATACTGCTGCATGCTTGTGTGCCTACAAAAGCCAAATTTTGAAATCCTAATCCTCAACATGATAAAATCCAAAACTCAAATTAGCAGTCACTCAGTGGATTCGGTAGATGTGTGTTTTACCTGTGTACTGTTTGTCCAGGACAAGTGGCTATGGCTTGCCCTGTAGCTGGTGGATGAGGCAGGGTTACATGAGATGTAAGTACTGCCTGAGGCATCAGATTTGATCGGCCAGAGCTCAGTTCTGCTCCTAGGCAGCTATGAGAACTTAAGACATATAATGTCTTAGAACTACACTTTTTCACTTGTAAAGTGTTGACACCACCAACTTCATGAGGGTAGTTGTGAGGACTATATGCAAAGAAAACTGACCAGAGTCTAACACAAAGAGAACTTTGCATCGGTTGATGCCAGATATAATGGTGATGATCCCACCACACTCCAGTGACCTCAGTGTTAGACAGATACATTTTTGGTATTGATATTTTAGGTTCTATCTAGAATATCACTTTGAGGTATTAAACTTGCACTTTCATTTTATTACTTGTTAAGGTGAAAATATCTCCAGAGGTAGAGATTTACCAAAGGGGTCACAACCCACAGGTTGAGAACCACTGCTTTATTAGAAGGACTCAAAATGAGCAAATGATGTGTAACTCAGTAGCACAACACAGAAAAAAAACAGTATAAAATAATAAACAATAGCAAAATAATCTGATTTTAAAATGGTCAAAGAGGGCCAGGGAGATGACTTGGTTAGTCAATGTGCCTGCTACTAAGCCTGATGACCTGAGTTCGATCATGGGAATCAACAGGGTAGAAGGAGAGAACTCTCCAAAGTTGTCTTCTTACTTCACTTGTAGGCTGTAGCATGCACACCCATTACATGTGTACTACAAAAGTTTTCTCATTTATATTTTAAAACCAGCAAAAAATATACATTTTTTTTCAAGGAAGATACACAATGGTCAAAAAGTATATGAAAATGTGGTCAGCATCACTGCTCATGGGGAAATGCAAATTTGGTACTGTTATGGTGTGAAATTTAGAGCTTCCTTTCCAATATTAAATGTGATTCAGAAATTCTACTGCTGGGTATACATACCCAAAAGGCATGAAATCAGTATGTTGTGAGGCACCCACACTCCATGTTCCCTGTGGTTTATTCACAAAATACAATCAAGGCTGGAATGGTGGAACACACTGGATCTCAGCAGTTGGGAGGTGGAGGCAAGAGAGATCAGGAAACCAGAGGCTTCCCTGGCTACATATTGAGTTTGTGACTAGGCTGGGCTAATATAAGCCCCTGTCTAAAAAAAGAAAAGAAAAAATGGAATCAATTTACATATCTGTGAACAATTGGGTAATCTGATGTTTGTAAGCACACATGTGTATGTTATAAGATATACTCAAAAACAGTAATTGATACTTAAAGCTTTATTTTGTATGCACAGCACATCGATTTTGTATTTTGTTATCAAAGCATGTATACAGTTCGGAAAATTTAATAAATTTGAGCTTGTCCTGATGGTACAGGGTAGGACTATTCAGAAAGCTGAGGCTGGAGGATCATGATCCAGGTCACTCTGGGCTACAGAGTGAGTTTAAGACCAGCTAGGTACCTAGTGAAACTCTGTTTCAACATAAAAAAACAAATGTAAGAGTTAAGGAATAGCTCATTGATAGTGTGCTCACCTGGCCTTATTGGCTTCTATCCCCACCAAGCAAATAAACAATAACAAGAAAACAACAAAGCCCCAGAACCTATTTATTTATCTTTGTTCCTGTCCCTCCATCTACCATCAGAGATCAGATCTGGGTCTCCCAAGGATTCACTTGGATTCTTCTTTTTGGGGATAATAATACCATAGTTTCTTGAAGTTAAATGTACCCACAAACAATACATATTTGTTGAAAATGCAGGCTTTTCATGAGTTGTTTTTGGTGTTGCATACATTTTTGGCAATTTAAAAAAAGAAATGCTCACTTTTCTAAGATTCATAACAATGTTTTTTGTGTCAGACTTTGTGGACATAATGCATTTTGATTGGATCTAGGAACTGGTCTCATGTGAACATCCATCTTTTAGTTTTACTGCCCAATGAGTTTGCCACAGAAAAGCTAATACGCTAGTAAACGGTCGACAAGTTTTGAGGAAATCTGAAACAAAGTCCCGAACAAACAGATCGCAAAGCCTAAATGTCACACGGAGAAGTCAATGAGGTCACCAGGACGGCATGCATCTCCTGCAACAAGGGAGCAAGCACAGTGGAGCACAAGGGGAAAGATGTTGTCAGGAGATCAGGCTCTGGGGTCAAGGCTCTAGGTGATCAGAAGGAGCCCTGTCCCCTTTTCCTTGGATGCTTTACATTAGATAAACTTGTTTCCCAAATTGCTGGTGGGAACACAATCACACAAAGTCATAGCAAACTTCACCAAAACCAAAACCAAAACAAAACAAAGCAAAAAAAGTGAGCATGGGGTTTGTTATTACTTTTTATATTGAAAGGGGAAATGAATTTTATTATAACAAAATGGAAGAAAGCTGTGGCTGTGCTTATGAACTTTCCAGGATGATTCTATGTTCTCTATAAATTCAAATGTTTTATCCACCCTGATGCTAAAATATTTTCTTAGGGTTCCAAGGGAATTCAAGATATTGAACCATATTGTGATAAGAATCTCCAAGAAGGAAGCTATCGTTCCTCTATCCTTGCATTCAAAAGGTATTTCTTACATTTCAATTGGTATGGTGAGGCCAGCACATAGTCTCTCTCTTCAAGAAGCCTACAGTCTGGGAGGGAGGGAGGCACTAAGCAACTGACCCATAGCAGGTAGAACCCCAGTTTAGAAATACAGTTATCTACACATAGAACTAACTTTGGTAAACTGTCTTCTGGTCTTCACACAGACTCTATCCCATCCACCCCACACTACAAAACAACAACAATGTAAAAAAGTTTCTTAGAAAAGAAACTTAGTTGTCTAAGAAATATATTTTCTATACCTTGTAGCGGGATTTTTCTTTTGGACCACCGGCCAGCTCCCAGTCATGACATGGAGACTTATTACTAGTTTTGAATGCTAGGCCCTAGCTTATCTCTTTTCTGGTTAGCTCTTTTAACTTAACCTGTTTTTCTTCATCTATGTTTTGCCTCGGGGCTTTTTACATTTTCTTTCTGTGTACCTTACTTTCGATGTTTCTCTATGTCTGGCTGGCAACTGCCTGGCTTCTTGCCCAGGGCATGTCCCCCATTCTCTCCTCCTCCTTCTCTCATTCTTCTTCCAGCCTTTCTTCTGAGCCTAGATTTCTCCTCCTATTTACTCTCTCTGCCTGGCAGCCCTGTCTATCCCTCTCCCATCTAGCTATTGGCCATCCATCTTTTTATCAGACCAATCAGGTGCCTTAGGCAGGCAAGGTGAGACAGATACAACACATCTTTACATAATTAAACACACATCCTTACATTGTTAAACAAATGTAGCATAAATAAACTTAACACATATTTACATAGTTAAAATAATACTCTACAACAATACCTCAAATATTTTCTGATTCCAGGTCACATTCAACATGTGTGAAACAAGTTAATGTCAGCACAAGTTGCTTGCCCTTCTCTCGATATGACTGCAACGTCTTTCTGTGTCAAAATCCTCCTACCATCAGTACAGGGCTCCTCAGCTTCTGAATATCACTACTTGAATGGGGAATAGTTTTCTTTTCTTTTTTTTTTCAATGTAATTTTTTTATTGAATCTTTGGGAATTTCACATCATGCACCCCAATCCCACTCATTTCCCAGTCCCTCCATATCTACCCTTCACCCTGTAGTGCCCCTCCCCAAAGGAAAACTAAAAAATAATAAGATAAAGATGCAAATAAAAATATTAATTTAAAAACAAAAGTAAACAAACTAATAAAATGAACAAATAACAACAAAAAAGAACCCACTTCACTCCTCTGTCTTTCCCACTGCTCCATCACCTCTCCATTCATCTTGGTGGCACTAAGAGCTGCTGTGTATCATGCATTATTCCCCTTTGCCCAGCTCTACTTGCCAATGTTCATTGTGTTATGTGTTGTTGCTCAGGTTCAAGGCCTCTGGCTTCTAGTACACCATCAATACTGGTCCTGAGTGAATCTCCTCTCAGATATCCTGAGTCATGGAGATCCTGTGGCTATGGTTCCACAGGACCTGTTCCTTTGCATGCTCCAGCAGGTCATAGATGGGGTGGATGTTGGGGCGTGCCAACTCAAAGCCTTGATGTCTGTCTGGGTGGTAGCTGAGTTGGTCTGACTGGGCTACTGGGACCATCCCCCTCAGGTGAGGGGCAGAGCCAGTTCTCCCAGGCTCGTGGTGAGGGGTGGGGACAGCTTTCCCAAGTTGGGGGGTGCAACTCTCCTATTAGTGGTGAGGCCAGCTTTTCCATTCTGGGGTCATCCTTCTGTTATCCTAAGACCAGGGTAGGGTCAGTTCAGCACTGCCCTTGCACTTCACCACATGGTTCACATGGACCCTGTGGTAACTCAGGCAACAGACATCAACACAGACTGCAGCTGCAGGTTGACACTGACACAGACATGGCCAACAGCAGCATCTTGGCCTGGGTGTCACCATGGCCCCAGGTAGCAGGGCAGGCCTTTCAGATTGGCATGATTCAAGTTGCAATGTGGTTCTGGGACCCAACATGGCCCCAGGTGGCCTCCCAGACCCCATGCAGTAGCAGGCCTTTGATGGTACCAGGAGCCACAGATTGTGACACAGACCCTGGCTGCAGTGGAGCCAAGGAGCCAGACATGGCCCCCAGCCCCAGGCGGCAGTGTATGACCCTGGAAGCAGCATGATTCTCAGGCACCCACATGGCCTCAGGTATTGGGCCAGACTCCAGGCATCTACACTTCCTTCAGTGGTAACTTGAACCTGCACGTTGGACATTGACTAAGACACTGGCTGTGGTAGGGCCACGGATCCAGACTTGGCCATTGGCAGCAGCTCAGGACCGAATGTCAACATGGCCCTGGGTGGCAAGCAGGCCTCCTACACCAGCCAACTCCTCACTGCCTTTACCTCTTCAGATCTGCCTCTCTCCACAGGGCATGAACCCTTTGGCCCCTCTCTCTCCCATACCCCACCACCTATTTGCTTACCATAGTGGCTATCCAGAACCACAAAGCAAAGCAAAGCAAACAAAGTCACTTCAAATTGCCAGTGAAGGGTCTGGTGTATTGCCTGCTCCAAGCCTCAGTCTTCAAGCCTCAAAAGTGTAACAGTTTGCTCTACTTGTTTCAAGACTGTTACAATAAATAAACCGAGATAACCGATGTGAATGTGTTTTGTAAACTACAAAGAGCTTCAATATGCATTATTACTAGTATGTTGATAGCTAAATTAACTTACAGTCAAATTCAAGATTTCCTTTTGAATAAAGTCTTGAGGTAGAAGGCAACTACTACGTGTTCTAATTTCTCACTGGTAACTCTGAGTAATTGCTTAGAAGTCAACCAAATGAACATTAAACACGATGCACAATTTCACAGCTGGATACAATTGTCCTTTCCAGGGTCAGCGGGAAGTGCTGCAGCCGGCCTAACAGTAGACTTGGGGAACTCGAAGTTCTGTATGAGAGCTGCCTCCTGGGAACTGACCTGCCCACCTGATGACTGCCTAAGCTTAGCACGACCATCACCTTCTATGTTCCCAACTGCACACACGTGTGCACCAAAGAGAATATGACTAGCAGATGGGGAGAATCCTCATGCCATGGAATCTACTATAAAGAACTGAAGTTAGCCTAGAAAACAGGCAAAGATATCGCTAGCATAAAGTAAAGTAAAAATTCACCCCTGCTCTACACACATGAGAGCATCATTTAAGCCTATATGACCTAGAGGAGAAAATGAAGTAGAGTAGGTTCAGTTCCTTAGATCAGTTGTCCAGTGTCCAAAATGATGCCTTTATTTTTCAGCCAGGCTTGATGAAAACAAGAAAAAAAATATTTTTTTAAAAAGCATTAAAATAAAAAACGAATACATTTTTCAACTAAATTAAGTTTTTATTTTTTTCTTACTCAAAGTAACACAGTTAGTTCAATCGTTCAGAAAAACAACCACAATGACTTAGACCAGCAGAAAAACATTTATCCTTTATGACCTGACCTAAACCCAAGAGCCACCTAAAAATTGCCTTGCTTTTATTTAATGGCTAGCTCCCCAAACATGGAGATGGTGAGGCAATGGTGGCTGGTCATCAGTAGTTCTCACTGCTATGGATCTTATCATTAGCATAGACATAAAAGACCTCCTGAGTCTCTGTGAACTCCACACACCCAGTCTCTTTTCTCCACTCAAAACACTTTATAGAACAGGCTGCCATGCCCTGTGGGCTCATTTAACACATGAACACTTGTTAAGGACCCATGTGGACCACCTCTTAGCAGTCTGTGTCAGTGGGTATGTGTGTGTGTCAAGGATATTCCACCCTTCCTGCCAATCTCTCTCTAGGACTTTTTAGAAAACTCCCTAACCCAGTGTAAAGGTCAGAGACCTTCTATTTTCTGCTGAGACAACTTATGTCTGGGCTAAAACTTCACTGCAGATGATTCTGGACTTTCAGAGGAAGGTAACAATGTATTTGAGATTAGTGTGTCCCCACCCACACCCACACCCCTGTGACCAGGGAATGGGATGCTAGCTAGCTGGACAATGTGATGCTGATATTTATTGTTCCATCCCACACCTTGCCAAGTGGTCTGACAAAGTTTTCTGGTTTCAGGGCTCAGATTTAGGAGGACAGCATTGATGTTCCAAGTCGGGTAGGAGAACTCACTGTGCTCATTGAAGTGGCTGTGTGATTGTAAATCCCAAAAGCAAAGCTTGGGAAGCAGATTTGACAGTTGCTGGAATGTTATCTTCTAACGACAGCAGATTAAGTAACTCTAAAAATAGCTAAATTTTAAAGAAATCATTTTCTAAGCTATTGAACATTTTATAGGTATATTTGCTAATAGATACTTCAAATATGACTAAGAAGTGGAGCAGAAACATCTTTAGAAAATTAAGAAAATCCCACAGCTGGGCATGGTGGCACACGCCTTTAATCTCAACACTGGGGAGGCTGAGGCAGGCAGATCTCTGTGAGCTCAAGGCTAGCCTGGTCTACACAGTGAGTTTCAGGACAGCCAGGGCTGTTACACAGAGAAACCCTGTCTAGAAAAAAAACAAAAAACAAAAAACAAACAAACAAACAAACCAAGAGAGAGAGAGAGAGAGAGAGAGAGAGAGAGAGAGAGAGAGAAGAAAATCCCAACAAAAATCTTTAGCCTGTTTTAGATCATAAACTAACCACATGTTTCTGAAATAAAAGCTAATGTAATTTAAATGGAGGGTATAGACCACATATTGCCCCCTTAAAACTAAAATCTTGGCTTACAGTATATAATGCTATTCCCTTCTCCTTTAACAAAAAACGAACTGTAACAAGAATGATGAATTATCCTGGTTAGTTTGTCTTGGGCCCAAGCAGAGTGTTTATTACATCTCCCTGAAAAAAAAAAGGAAGAAAAAACCCACAATTACAATACAATAAAATTCAATCTGAACAGTAAAGCTGTCTTTCAAAGGCCATTTGAAACTTGTAAGTTGGGTATACACAGTTGATGGGCATCCAGCGGGCTTGTAAAAGAGTGAACAAACAGACGCAGGTTTAAATAATGACACTTGCTTCCTGGGACCTAGCGGCTTCCCTAGGAAAGCCTCTTTTAATGAGACTTGACAAACAATTTCACAAGGGTTTGATGGACGGGCAGTTTCAGCGCCTCCTGTTTCCCGTCCTGCCTAAGCCTGAGCTTGCTCACCTGCATTTCTAGTACTTTCCTGACCTGTCAGTGGTTGACTTAGAGACTGGCTTCTTGATTTTCATGTGGGTTTACACTTAAAAAAAATTACAAGATGATTGCATACAAGAGGATGGAACTCAAAGGTGAGGGGGAAGAACGCAAGAATTTATCCGTGAAACATGAGAAAACCGAAGAGCTGAGTTCTTGCTACCACAAGGCAAAGAGGATCCTGAGGAAATTGGCATCTGACGGTTATAGGAGTTGGAGATGCCTACGGTACCTAACCTCTGCAGACCAGTGTGGTGGTATTGTGTTCCCCGAAATATTGTGCACCCTAATAAACTTATCTGGGGTCAGAGACAGAACAGCCACAATATTAAACATGGAGGATAGGCAGTGGTAGCACACGCCTTTAATCCTAGCATTCCAGAGGCAGAAATCCATCTGTTCAAGGATACAGCCAAGCATGGTGACTCACGCCTTTAATCCCAGAAAGCGAACCTTTAATCTCAGGGAGTGATGGCAGAAAGCAGAAAGATATATAAGGCGTGAAGACCAAAACTGGAAGCATTTGGCTGGTTAAGCTTTTAGGCTTTTCGAGCAGCAGTTCAGCTGAGACCCATTCAGATGAGGACACAGAGGCTTCCAGCCTAAGGAAACAGGATCAGCTGAGGAACTGGTGAGGTGAGGTAGCTGTGGCTTGTTCTGCTTCTCTGATCTTCCAGCATTCACCTCAATAACTGGTCTCAGGTTTGTTTTTATTAATAAGACCTTTTAAGATTCCTGCTACAGACCAGGGAGTCCCTGTGTCTCAGAAGTCAGTCCCCACCCTCTGGCCTGCACAGCACTCACTGGTGCTTCCTTAGCCTAGAGTGTCCAGTGTAACAATGTAGCGCCTGGCCATTTCTAACCTTACTGTGCTTCTCAAAGCTGTCCCTTTCTGCTTCTGTCTCCCACTTGGGCTAGATCGGTCCTGCTGTTTGCTCAGTGATATATCCTTAGTGCCTGTGATAGACCTGTCATACAGTGCACACTCCGTATCTGATCAATCAAGAATGCCTTCAGTATCTTTCAACAGTACTCTATTACATTACATGTCTATGTTTTAAACCCCATTTTAAACATCCCACCTTCTAAATATTCTCCTTTAGTTAAGAATATATATATATATATATATATATATATATATATATATATATATATCCCAAACAGAGAAGGATATGGCAAACATCTGTACACTGAGCCATAGTAGCCAATGAAGTATACAAGAGCAATCACTACAGACTAGTCATGGAAAGGGATGCTTCCTAAAAGGCCCATCGAGTTGACTTCCAGTGAATTCCTAAACCATAACTCCTTAAACCAAAACTTAGATGCCTACCGACTGACCTTCATCTTATCAAGAAAGGGTTGGTACTTCCACTACCATGAAAGATAAGAGGTGGTACATCCTGTCAATAGTTAGCTATGCTACAAAGTTATAATTGCAAGCCCTGGACATGGTCCCATGTTCATGTCACACAGCAACCTGGTGTTACTGTTAGCCATTAAGCAAGACAGGCACTGCTTTGGCAATAATTCCTCTGTTCTCCTTGTTTGCTGTGGCTCATGAATCTTTCTCTATTCTTTTACATCCTGGCTGTACTTACTTTTTTGTCAGTTCTCAAGATGTGGCTATGGCACTTGCTTACATTACCCTAATCAGAGTCCCTTTGATGGGCCAGGCCTGGAACCAACCTTCTGCCATGTATTATCACACTTCTTCCTACTTTTCCCTTGGACTCCAGGAAGCACCAAAATGTCAGAAATCATTCCACTTAAGGCTCTTAGAACCCAAGAATCAAAATCCTTCTACCGGCAGGCCACAGCAATGAGAGAAAGAACATGGGGTCCAAAAGCTTGTACCAATCCACTGGATGCTTCTCTAGCACACCAGGCACAAGGGCTGCAGGGCAGCTTTCTTTATTTACAAAATACATAGCTATCCAAATCAACAAATATGGACTGGAGCGATGGCTCAGAGGGGAAGAGCCCTTGCTGTGCAAGCATGGGGACCTGAGTTCAGATCCCCAGAACCTCCCTAAAAAGCTGGGTACAGTCCTGGGAGTGCCCGCCCCCCCAGTGCTGTGGGTGGGTGGAGACGGGAGGGGCAGTGAGAGCTGCTGACTGCTCATCTAGCTCCAGCTTCAGTGAGAGTAAGACTGCCTCAGGTGAGTAAGACAATGACAGAGCAAGACAACCGATGTCCTCCCCAGTGTCTGCACGCGCTCGCGCACGCACACCACACACCACACACACACACACACACACACACACACACACACACACACACCACACACACACACACCCCAAATCAACAAAAGCCTCTCTGACTTGTTTATTTTTTGATAAAAGAAACAGAGCTTTCCTATAAAAGTAAAAGTGTGTTTGCAGGTGCACGAGCCATGCTGACCGTGTGGAAGTCAGAGGACGACTTTGAGGAGTGGGTCCCCCCTCCCCGGCCCTGCACTCCATCTTAAGGTTTCAAGGAATTGAGCTCAGGTAGCCAGGCTTGCACAACAAGCACCTTTATGTGCTGAGCTCCCTTGGCAGTCCTGAAGTTCCCTTTGTACACCTTCCTAGCCTGTCTTTCCTTAGCAGCCACTTGTCAGACGCAGCCTTAGAAATCCGGTAGACATCTTTCCTATAGAAAAGCCCTCCAAATCTCTGACACACTCTTGGTTGAAATTAATGGAAG
Source organism: Onychomys torridus (assembly GCF_903995425.1). NCBI lineage: Eukaryota > Metazoa > Chordata > Mammalia > Rodentia > Cricetidae > Onychomys > Onychomys torridus. The sequence goes on from NC_050444.1 coordinate 119,715,228, forward strand.
AGTCAGGATGGCACTTGATAGAGTATCTTGATAAGAAGTGCTTCATATTATACTGGGGCTACAACTGTTTTCCAAAAACCGTGGAGGAGGAGGGGTAGGTTATACTCACAGAAGTAGCACTAAACCTTTCAAAGACATTGACCACAATCACGAAAATGCACTCACTCACTAATGTATGGGGCACATTTATTAAAGGAAAAATTCGCTCACCATTCAAACTCTGTCAACTTAAATTTCCATTTGTAGAACATACTGTTCAAATGAAAAGATGGTTCGAACCAATCAAGATCCAAACATAAAAATGAAGCATGTTGTGTCTGCATTTTATACTTCTAACTAGAATTCTGTTCACTGAGAACAGGGCTTGTTAGTTTCATGTGTGTGTGTGCGCACATGTGTTTGCTAGTTGCTGAAACAGGCTCTCAGCTCTGTGGACCAGACTAGACTGAAGCTCTCATGTAGACCATGGCTTAAACTTGCAATCCTCCTCCTTGGGTCTCTTCAGCATTGAGATTACAGGCATGAACCACCACCTCGAGCTTTTTTGTTTGTTTTTTGAGACAGGGTTTCTCTGTGTAGCCTGGTTCTGTTTGGGAACTCACTCTGTAGACCAGGCTGGTCTCGAACTCAGAGATCCACCTGCCTCTGCCTCTGAGTGCTGGGATCAAAGGTGTGTGCCACCACTGCCCGGCTGTGTCACATTTATCTTTTACATGAATTTTTGAATATTGTACCCACCTTCCTAAAATTTTCTTTTCTACATTTATTCAAAATTTGTCATATTATTGTAGTAATATGCCTATCATTTAAATGTCTATGTTTGTGGAGATACATATAAAGGTAGTAAGGTGATATATTCCAATGATCCAGTCCTCTATTAGTAATCATCTAGAATTACTTCTGATTTATCAATATAGACACTATATGACTGCTATAAACAGATTCACTGTTTTCTCATTCCTGTGTCTCCAAAAGTTTCTTTTTATTTTTATTCTTGTGTCTCTCTCTGTGTAAATGTGTATGTGCTTGTGGGTGCCCTTGGATTCCAGAAAAGGCACATGTATCCTGTGTCCTAGAGCTGGAGTTATAGGCCGTTGTGAGCTGGGTGCTGAGAAAAGAACGTGGATCCTCTGTAAGAGCAGTGTGCACTCTTAACCTCTGAAACATTTCTTCAGCCCTCATTAGTATATATTCCACACCATAACCAATGAAATAAAACCCTTGGGGATATACAGAATCTAGGAAGACAGCAAATAAACAGCTGAGTGTTGGAGCCTGACTGGATAGTGAAAGTATCATGATAAATGAACTGAAGCCTGCCAAGTGAGGCACTGAGATGGCCGAGTCACACACTTCTGTGAGAAGATGTCTCATCACTCCCTAGCCAACACTGTTTGATGCACATCTCAGTCAAATGAGAAATAATATCTTCAATGAACTTTAATAGTACTTTTTTTGTTTTGTTTTTCGAGACAGGGTTTTTCTGTGTAGCTTTGCACCTTTCCTGGGACTAACTTGGTAGCCAAGGCTGGCCTCGAACTCACAAAGATCTGCCTGTACTGGGATTAAAGGCATGTGCCACCACCGCCCAGTTTAATAGTATTGTTTTTATTCTGATAAAAAGAAGCATCATCTATAAAAATCAAACATAATTTTAATATTTTCTGCATAAAGAAATCTTTACATATTTGGTGTTTTAATATTGATTTATACACAAAAGAATTGTATGTATCAGGCTTCCTGACATTTGTTATGTAAATGTGTAACTGGGCAATCCAGACTGGCAATCATATACTGAAAAACAGAATCTATAATCAAGTGAAAGTGGATGGTCTACTGGGATTTCCCTGTTATACAGCACTTGAACCTCTATTATATAAGTGTAGACTAAGTCATACTTCTACATATAAAGGGTGCTTCAGGAAGACCTATGAAAGAAAAATAACCACATTATTATCCTTGTTGGCTACCTAACATGGATGAGAAGTTATTTCCTTGTTATCAGGACTTCTAGGGTATGTTATTTTTCTGTTTTATTGAAATGTTCTCCAAAGAGGCATATACATATATGTAATATATATATTCTTATGATCCTTGCTAACATTTGATATTGGTTAGATTATAACCATTCAATCAGTGTTAGCTACTATTTTACATAATTTCAGCTGTGTATTTTATAAATGCTAGTGAGAGGGAAGATATTTTGGTATTGTAGATTCCTCTTGGGTGAATTAGTATTTTATATATTTATTCATTTAAAAAATATTGGGCTTATTTTTCCCGATTATTAGAGTTCTTTACATATACTAGAAAAGAAAACAACTAAACTGAAAAACTAAAACTCATTCACGATCTTTCCCTTTAAGAAATGGTAGTTACAATACATTCTGATTTCTCATAGTTTTTCAAAGCACATTGATTCAACAGACATTTACTGTATACCTGTGTTGCTGAACTAATTAATGGAAATATAGCCTAGCACAAAATAGGCAAAAATCATGGTTTCCATTCTAGTTTGGGGGCATGTACAAATACCTTTTAAAATACATAAATAAGAGCATAGAATATTAAAGGGTGAGTGCTATCAAGAAAAATAAGTGATGGAGAGAGATGGACAGGGAGCGTGGAGAGAACAGAGATTACAGTTTTAAACGAGATGATCAAAAAAGTCTTTACTGAACAAGCGACATTTCAGCAAAGACCTGAAGTAGGTGAAGGAACAAGCCCCGAGGGGTTTAGGCAGAAAGATGATAAAAAGTAAAAAGTTGCAAGAATGGACTTACTGGTTCATGGCAATCCACATAACCCTCAACAGCTCTAAGTGGCAGCTTCACATTGTCAAACTGTTCCCAGAGACAATCCACCGGTTTCTAGCCTGACCTCAATAGTAAAGGACTTAGCCTAGCAGATGTCTAGTAACTTAGTCGGCCTGGACATATTCTAAAAAAAACTTGTCAATTCAATGGTGAAAACATATCACTTTTTAGTTTAGAAACTTTTTAAAGTATATTAAATCATCCACATTTTTGTGAATGGCTGTTCTTGACCCATGCCCACTCTTTATTAGACTCAGTGTTTTTTAAACTATTACTTATATGGTTTTACTATTTTTTTATATTAGGATATATACCAGATTCTTATTTGCAATAACAATAAAAACAAAGGAAAACTGAAAATCTATCATAAAAATAAAGTTGCTTTGATGATAGTGAGCTTTTTGTCAAGATTGGCAACATAACGCTCCCATTTGAATAGCTACATAACGTAAAGTACCAGAAAGTGATTTTCACTTCAAGAACAGTAGACAATATCTGAGGACATTTATTTCAGTTACATCTACTACTGTCTAAGCCCTGGTGACATAGTAGACGTGATATTGAGTTCCTTCAGACAGTGTTTAAGGTCCTTATGAGGAGTCATCATATTCTCACTATTTATCTTCTATAACTAAGGAACTGAGGCTGACTGAAGACAAGCTTGGTAGACACCATGTGTACTAAGAAGCAGCGACTCTTGGAACTCCCACATTACCACACCTCTGACATCTGCCACTTACCAAATGCACATCCATGACATACTTCAAAGTTACAATCCAAAGTTACAGATACACAAAAGGAACTAAATATTTTGCATCTGAGTCTTACCCGGCCACTGTCTGAAGCAGTGGGCATATTTCTCAGTTCATAGACTGCAACCTGCCCGTCGCTGTCTCCCACTAGAAGACAGTCCGTCTGTTTGGCAAAGAGAATGGTTGTGAACTTGATTCCAGGGTTAGCAACATTCACAATCAGAGGGTCCAAACTGTAATGAAATAGTTTATCTGTAAATTCAGGTGTCACATTAAAATGGTCTTTTAAAAGATACAAACTGAAAAAAAGGTTTGATTTTTTAAAAAATTTAATGTAGCAAACCAAAAATCTCCTAAAGTATTTCCAAATTCAGAATAACTTCTTCTCCTAATAAATAAAACTTCATTTCTTCAACAAGTCTATTGCAACAGGTAAATTTAATCCCTAACTTAAATGTGAACACATAAACTTGAGTTTTTGTGCTGGTTAATTTTGTGTGTCAACTCAGTTAATTTTGTATGTCAAACACCCACTTGCCATCACTGAAAGCTTTTGTTCTCTCTGTCCCTGTCTGTCTCTCTCTGTGTGTCTGTCTGTCTGTCTCTGTTTCTGTATGTCTCTCTATGTCTGTGTCTGTCTGTCTGTATCTCTCCCTCTGTGTCTCCCAGCTCTCAGCTGTGTTGAACATTACAGCTAGAATTTAAACAAAGCTCCTTTCCTTCCACAGTATAGTTATGCTTCATCAAATTAGTTGAAGGCCTTAATGAGAAAGTGCTGTGAAGTGCAATACAACTATGCCTATGAAATTCACTGTATATAGCAGGCAAAGCCCTACCACAGGCCGCCATGATTATCTCTTCAGAGAAGAAGAATATTTGGACCTACATGAACTGCTGAAGCATAAGGCCGCTGTCAATTGGGACAGTTCTTAGTCTTGGTCATGAAAACAACCACCTGTGCTCTGAAAACAGGAGAGGCAGCTTCTTTCTTCTGTTTCCAGAGAAGCATTGCCCTGGAGACTATAGTTGTACCAGGAAAATTCAAACCAAGGGATTAAATAGCCATGCTATTGTATACGTCATTTAACTTGCTGGTGGCTGCCATTGAGCCACAGCACCCTCTACCTGATGACAAAGCTGTAAGAGTGCTGGTGGGATCTGAACTGTCTCTGCAGGAGCCCTCACTCAGACGTTACCATTCAACACGTACGTGCTGATCTGGAGGTTCCAAATCTCTACTCTGCTCTCATTTGCAGCAGCAAAAATGTAGGAGGACTTTGGAGACCAGGCGACATCATAAACAACAAAGGTGGTTGGGTAAAAACTCAAAAATGGCTTGACAGTCTCCTGATGCCAGATCATGACTCCCCAGTCTGCAGAGCAGCTCAAGAAGACGTCAGGACAAAATGGGTTCCATACAACTTTATACACTGGACCCTGGAAATGCAAAAATGCCATGCATAGGTAAAGAATATTTAACATTTTATAGTTTAAACTTGGCTAATAAGTTAAAAGTCACCAAGATTTCTAGAAGCTACACACACACCACTGAGCATTACATAGACTGATTTGACTAAAAGCAAGACTGTAACTTGAATCTTCCTTTAATTATTCAATAATAAAAATACACTTGAAAAAAATGGCCAGAAACTATGTTACAAAAAAAAAGAAATTTGAAAGAGATGATCATAAAGAAACAAATAATCAATATATATATATATATATATATATATATATATATATATATATATATAAAAGCAAGAGACAATGTTTCCTTGGGATCAGCACACACACTTATTCAAGGGGTTACTACCTCAGTTGTAAATTATTGTATCTGTTAAACACATTGTATATGCCTTTTAAAAGTATCATGAGATACAGTTTCCAAATCTACTAGAACTAAGCTGACCTTGTGTCCTCTATAGGTCTCCAGGTATTGCTCATTGTATGAACAGGAACACTTGTGAATAAGGCCTTCTTCTGTGCCAGCCAGATAGATATTTGTGTCCTACAACACAAGGCATGCCAGGCATTAAATACAAGAGCAGCTAATTTAACTTATACTAAACCCATTCAATAACCAAAAGAAATACTATCTCAGATATAATTTTTGTCCTTATTTTATGACTTTACAGTGATGATACCTCCTTGAAAGACTTTAAAGCCAAGTATGGGAAAGCACGCCTGTACTCCAGGAAGCTTTTAGTACCATCAGCATAAGAACTCCCTTTGACCACAGAGCTTGATGACAACAGAAATCCTACGTTGTCGTTCTATTAGCTGTAAAATTTGCGAGGGTTTAAGCCTCATGGATGTGAATATTAGTAAGACTGGGATCTTTATGCTTATTGGTCATCTATTATTTCCCTTATTTTATTTGAAGATCTTTTTTCATATCCACTCATATAAACTCTTTAGACATTCTAGAACCCATTGCATATGTTACAAATATCTTGTCCTGGTATGCAGCTTTTCTTTTCACCCCATATTGACTATTTACAAACACATGTTCTCACCTTGTAAGATAACATTTTGTGCTTTTCCAAAATCCCCCATCTGTGAGGTCACAGAGGTATTTTCCCACCCCACTCTCTTCACATTGCTCTCCTTTCCTCCCTTTATTAACCTTGCTTCTTTCCCCATCTCCTGCTCTATTACTTTCTGTATTAATTTAGCATTTTAAATTTTACTCTAATTTTAAAAATCATAAAATAACAATATTTTCATCACTTTCTGTCCAATGGCATTTGACGATATAGTAATTGACTTTAACTTTGGAAGAGGCAATCATAAAGAGACTTTAAGTGTATTTAAAGAAATGATAAGCATATTAATGTATTTGAGTTAGTGTGGTGTTAGGTGGCTTATTTAATCCATTCTGAGTGGTACTATGGACTGACTGAAAAGAATCCCGTTTATCAAGAAGACTCCTCAATAAAACCAGAGAAACATCCATTCCAACAGGTGTATAAATTGAGAAACAGATATATAAGAAATAAGAAAAAAGAAGATGAGATTCAACCAGAAAATAATCAAAGCCTCAATTATCAAATACAAAGATACTAAAGAGGTTAAAATGCTGCACCAAGAATTCAAATCTACCTGAAAAAATGATGATGACTTCAAAATGGGGGCAAACAAGCAGATGAAGAACTTAGGAAAGTCAATTCAGGATCCGCTTAAAGAGGTCAGCAACGTGGATGAGAAAGTCAGCTGCAGGCTGTTGAGGATGAAAACCAACGAGGAGAAAATTCCACATTCAGACATCAGCATGAAACAAAAAATAATAAACAGTATAACCACAACTCTCGTGAACTCCAGTAGTAACAAGGAAACCAATTCTGGGAGTTCATGGTACAGAAGGTGCTGTGATAAAAAACAAACAAACAAAAAACACAAAAGGCATAAAACAAACAAACAAACAAAAAACCTCTCTCTTCAAAGACAATAAGTTTCCCAACATGGAAATGGGAATCCAAGTGCAAGGGATATTTAAAACTCTAAATAGACATGACCAGTAAGCAATCTTTTCACAGGACATTAAAAGCTGCAAAAGGAAAATGCCAAATGCATGTAAATGACAACAGATCATAGGAACATCACACTTCTCAGTGGAAACTGTCAAGGCCAGGAAAAACATGTTGGTGTGTCCCAAGGCCTGAAATAGGTAACAGTGGAACAAGAAGACTATTACAAGAAGCTGTTGTGAACTAAATATGAAATGGCCTCCAAAGGTTCCCAGAGCAGAACATGTGGTTCCCTAGCTGGTGGTACTGGTTTGTACGATGGTGAGCCTTGCTGGAAGGAGAAAGTAGTCATGGGGATTGGGCTATGAGGTGTAATCACATGCCCATGTCAGGCCAAAGATTTCCGTTTTCATAATCCACTGAGATGTGAGCCAGCTGTGGCATGCTCCCTAGCCACGCTAGGAACAACTTCTGCCAGTCTGGATGATGTCATGTCTTCCCTACCATAAAACTGTGAGCAGCTAAGTCTGTCTTCACTTAAGTTGCCTGTGTGAGGTACTGGGTCATGGTGATGAGGAAAATTAAATAATAAACCATCAAAGCTCTCCACTTTTAAAGTGGATGGAAAAATAAATGTTTTCTAAACTCATTTTAACGAACTAAAGCAACTCATGACCTAAGCCTGCAATGCTGAAGAGACGTGGAAGAATCCTTGACAAAGAGAAGAAGAAAAACCATCTCAATCATGAGAGTACAGGGGATAAAAGTTCATCATAGAAATAAACACACAGCTGGGCAGTGGTGGCGCACGCCTTTAATCCCAGCACTCGGGAGGCAGAGGCAGGCTGATCTCTGTGAGTTCAAGGCCAGCCTGGCCTTCCAAGTGAGTTCCAGGAAAGATGCAAAACTACACAGAGAAACCCTGTCTCGAAAAACAAGACAAAACAACCAACCAACAACAACAACAACAAAAAGAAATAAACACACAAATGGAAAGAAGAAATCAAGTACAGCTCTGGTTTGTTTTTTCTTTTCTTTTCTTTTCTTTTCTTTTCTTTTCTTTTCTTTTCTTTTCTTTTCTTTTCCAAACAGGTTTTCCCTGTGAAGCCCCGGCTATCCTAGAACTCATTTTGTAGCCCAGGCTGGCCTTGAACCCAGAGATCCTCCCGCCTCTGCCTCTTGAGTGCTAGGATTGAAGGTGCGTGCCACTACTGCCTGGCTTTGTACAGCTCTGTTAAACATCAAGCCCCATATATGACTGGGAGAGGGGCAAATAACAGTTAATTAACTGTTAAATTAACAAGAAAAGAAGTGAAGAAAATATAGGAATCAGCAATCCTTCTCAATAATAGCACTAAATGTAAATGGTCTGAAGATTCAGAAATACATCTCCCTAGCAAAGACACACAGAGAATAAGAAGGATACAAACTGATATTTCAAGCAAGTAGAAGCCAAAGACAACCAGAAGCGGTTGTGTTCACATCTAGTGAAACAGATATTCCAGAGTTGATTTACACAAGTACAACAGAGGAGCAGAGTTGCCAAGACATCGAGGAGATTCACACCTATTATGCATGTGGTTGTAAGGAGAGTCAATTCTGCCACAGCTCATCTCTATCACTCTGCCTCACATTGGCAGCCATATCTACACTGATGTGTGTGTGTGTGTGTGTGTGTGTGTGTGTGTGTGTGTGTGTGTGTGCGCGCGCGCGCGCGTGTGTGATGGTGGAAACGCATTTACCTTGGGGTGAAAAGCGAAGCACATCCCGGGAGCCTGTCGAGATATCAGGGCCTCGCCCTTCTTCTCCTTCTCCCCTCCCTTCTTGTTGCTTGCAGCCGTGGTCCGCTTCAGTCGCATCAAATCTTTACAGGAAGAAATGTGTGTGTGCGTTTGTATGCGCGTGTATACACGTACATGTCTATGAATATGTGCACGGCTTGTTATTTACCTGCATGAAAAGGTACACTTAGCATCACATCTGTCTCTTTTGCAAATTAATTGTATGCATATGTTTAGATTAAACATGGGACAAAACAAATCTGGATGCCCAGAAAGCAACGACCAACTCCAGATTTTTCACCTACCAACCAAGCCAAAATCGGCCGGTCAGCTTTTACACAGAAATGTTTCTCATCCAGGATCTTTAGTTTCATGTCTAATAAAATGGGCTCTCCTCTGGTTTTTACCATGACAATCCAGTCCTTTGCGAATAATCCACTTGGCGATCCTTCCGTCGGCTGATATAGACACCAAGATTTCTCTTTTGTCGTCCCCTGTATTTCCTCTGTCCTGTTCTATCCACTGCACTTGCCAAACAGGTCCCAAATGCTTTAGAGGTGACTCACTAAAACAGACAGAAATGCCAAATAATAATTATTTAAATAAATCTGGAAGACCTTAGCGTATAATTGATAAGGACAATTCCCTAAAGGACCAATTTTCTACTCAGATAATGATGCTTTTATTGTTCAAATTGATACTTAGATATTCTTTTGCATTTGTATTTATTCTGTGTGCCTGGGGTGGGGCTGGGGGCTGCTGCATGTATCCCAGGGCACTTGTGCGCATGGAGGTGGCGTGTATGTGTGTGTGCGTGTGTGTGTGTGTGTGTGTGTGTGTGTGTGTGTGTGTATGTGTGTGTGTGTGTGCGCCAGACAATAGTTCTAGAGTCATTCTCTCTTTTATGATGGGAATGTAGGGATGATATCCATCACAGGTCATCATGTTCAGTGGAAAGTGCCTTTAATTGCTCAGCCACCTCACTGACTCCTTTTTTTTAAAAAAAATATATTTATTTCGTTAGTTATTTCCTTATTTATTTGTGTACTCAACAACCACCATACTTTTGAATAGTTAACCACTTTACTTTAATATTTAATATGGTATTTCTTTTTTTTTAAAAAAGGAAATTTTTACTGACCTATAATTCTATTGCCTTTTTAAAAAAAGAGGAATACAAAAGAAAACATTTCTTCTTAGAATCTATATTTTTTGACTTACATATCCACTCTTTAGACATGTTGTATAAGTAACTTTATTTTTATAGTTTCTTTTCCATTGGCCAAATCAATTAGTCTTTGGACTGTTATTCAAATAAACAATCCTTGCTACATTTCATTCATCTCTCCATACTTTTAGGATGACCCACTAAGCTTGCTTTTGAGAGTTAGCTTTTTTAAAAAACTTAAAAATATCTCTCAGATTACTGACATTTCCTATCTGACAAATGGAGTGCTCTGTTCCTGTTACTGATTCTCTTGATTATTTTATATAAACTTTCTAATAATAATAGTTTTGTACTTATAGTTAAAGGATAGCTTTGAATGTTTGGTTAGAAAATATGGGCCCTTTTCCTAGAAACAAGCACCAGGGCCCATGCCAGTAAATCTATACAAATAACTTCAGTATTAAGAACTTCCGCTTTCATGACTATAGCCTGTCTCAAGTAAGTTTATTCTAACACTGCTTCAAATACACCACCACATCTTAGCCACTCTGAGATCTGGTCTGAAAGACAAACAAATAACAATCAGCTAACTTATTTAACTATCTTTTCTTTTTACCTGCCCGTATTCTCCTTGTAACTTACTCATTCACTCATACATTCTTTCTCAAAGATGTACTGCTGTTACATGCTAAATATTGTATGACATAATGAGAATACAGAAAAAAGCCTCCCCTTTGCTCTCACTGAGATTACAGAGGAGCTCAGAAAGATCTGCCCATCTGTCTACTCACCAACCAACAGTCTGTGTAGTTCGAGAAGCATTAAGATTGAGGTGCGTGGAGTACAGAAGAAGAGAATGAAGTTTCTTAGAGAAGATGATATCAAAGCGATAGTTTAAGATTCTCAATAAACCACTAAGCAAAGGTAAGCTTATTGGTAAGGTAGGCGGAGAAGAGCATGAAGGAGGTAATGAGTATGAAATACTCTGGCTGGAGACAACATTTTGAAATCGATGGTATGATAGTCTCAGTAAGAACAGAATCAAAAGTTTTGAAATGAAATGGAAAGTTAAGCTTTCATTTAAAAGTAAAAACATTCAGTCTTATATATGTTCAGGGGAGGGGGGGATCATGCATTGCATGTTTGCTCATCTAGTGGGTGGATTCTCACCTACTGTCCAGAACTGGAGTGGTACTGCTGCTCTGCACATTATAAATGGCAATCGTGCCATTGTGGTAGCCAACTGCTAGCAGATTGGGTGCGCCGATCGAAAAATCCACAGAAGTAACTCCATGTGGACTGTGGTAAATACGCTCTGGCCACTGTGAGGAGGGAAATGTTCTATTACGTTTTAAGCGTTTTTTACAGATCACAGTAAGGCAGCATAGGATGGCAGTGTGTGATGAGGTTGTCTCATGCTGGTGGGAATGTGAGAAGTTAGTCTGCCTTCGGTTATTCCTGTCCATAGCTTCCAGCACATATGAAAACAAATCTTCAAATAGTCACTTCCTTGACTTAATATACAGCCTTAGTCCTCCATGGACTTCTGCACAAGTTGTCACATTTGGGTAATCCTCTAACAGGGATGGGTGTGACCAACACATACTTCCCTCCTGATAGAAACACATAGAGCTGCAAACTGATCGTGAGTCTTCTGCCATTTGCTTCAGAAACTTGGATTGTTTTAGTATTTCTACAAAGCAAGTAGAAAAAAATCCTCCCAAACTCTCTAAGCTACTTCTTTGCACAACTCTATCATGGATGGACTAAATCCTTTCCTCTGCCTAATCCCTATGTGGAAAGGGAGATGAGCTACTGATGGCGACTTCTGCCCGTTCCCCCACCCTCACAACAGTTTATTCCTCTGTGTGCTAACCCAGCATCCTGATGGAATGTGGCTACTCATAGTAACTTTAGCTAGTGCATATGCTCTTTTACCCTCCATGTTTTCAGCTTCACATTTACTTCTGAGTTAAATTCAATGTAAAGCCATACAGAAATAGATGAGCAGGGCTATTCAGTTAAAAGCCTTATTCTTTCTCCTTATAAAATCCATACTATTATTAGGCTAGAAATCTGGGTAGCCTAGATATCTAGATTGATTGATGGGATTACCCACTGGCTTGATTCTGAGACTTAATATATGTTTCTGAAAAATCATGATTCTTTCTCAGATTACTAACTCTTTCTACCTGCTGAATAGGGTGCTCTATCCCTATTACTGATTCCCTCAATTACATGTGTTTTCAAAGGGTCTTCAGTTACAGACTCCTTTATACTTAGCTGTGACAACACAGTGAATAAAAGAGGCTTGAAATGTATTGTGTGAAGTCATAAATGATTTCCTGTCGACCCCATGAAAGATAAGAATGAATTGTAATTACTATGAATTTAAACTAAAGAAAACAGTAAGGACCAGGGAGATGGCTCCATTGGTAAAGTCCCTACCTTTTCAAGTATGAAGACCTGAATTTGAGTCCTGGAAGCCATCAAGAAGCTGGGTTCCTGTGGCATGTGTTTTTAATTCCAGTGTTGGTGGGCAGAGACAAGGGGCTCTCAGGCTAGCTGGCCAGCCTGTCTCATCTACTTAATGAGATCCAAGCCAGTGAGAAACCCTGACTCAAAAGCAGAAGGTGTACGGCACTGAGGTATTTCTTGGGCTGTGTACTCTGACACACACACACACACACACACACACACACACACACACACACACACACGAGTGTATGCACAAGTGCATACACACTAGCACACGTGATGAACACACATTAGAAAGTAGAAAGTCTTGACTGAGAAAATAGTCCAGACTTTGCTGAATTACCGCACACAGGTACACAGTGTGAAAAACCCTGTCAACATCTCATGAGATAAAGATATTCTTATCCCTGTTTGGGTTACCATGGGGTTCTTTATTGACCAGCAGCAAGCCATCCCTCTTTTTTGCTCTTTGAATCCAAAGTTCCCATAGCCAACAGCCAAAAGGTCCTGAAAACCAGAAAAAGACACTTCAAAGGACGGTAGGAAATAGTAGCAAATGCATAAAGAGATCTACTAATGAACTATTAAAATTACTGGTAAAACAGAGGGCTGGGGCTGGCACTGGGCTGGGGTTGCAGCTCTGTGATACAGTGCTTGCTTAGTACGTACAAGGCTCTGAGTTCAAACTACACTAAGTATCTATTCCAAAGATACAGTCATTCCTGAAATGATATATGTAATTGCTAGTTGGGGAATGTCTTCAGAAACGTTATATAAAACCCAAGAGAACATCAGCTTTGCTACTCAATAAACATCTCCCTTTAAAAACAAATAGACCAGCCGGGCAATGGTGGCGCACACCTTTAATCCCAGCACTCAGGAGGCAGAGCTAGGCAGATCTCTGAGTTTGAGGCCAGCCTGGTCTACAGAGTGAGATCCAGGACAGACACCAAAACTACACAGAGAAACCAAAACCAACCAACCAAACAAACAAACAAAAAAAAGAAATAAACCAGTCCCTAGCTCAGTGGTTCTTGACCTTCCTAATGCTGTACCCCTTTAATACAGTTCAAATTCTTTTTGTTGCTACTTCCTAACTATAATTTTGCTGACATTAGGACTTGTAATGTAAATATGTGTTTTCCAATGGTCTTTGGGGTGGCAACTCACAGGTTTAGAACCAAACTTATCTGCCTCAAATGACTTTGGGAACTCTCCCGCCAGATGTCTGCATTTGAATTCTGGCTGCTTCATTTCCTGTTTGGGTGAGGTTAGAGCAATTATTTATTGTCTTTGTGCCTCTAGTTTCCTATCAAGATAGTGGAAGGTCTAACTCATACAGGTATGTTAGCATGAGGCTACAGAGATGGATCAGCATTTCAGAGCATGTAGTGCTCTTCCAGAAGACCTAAGTTCAGTTCTCAGGCCTTCCTACACTGTGCTCACAAACACCTCCAACTCCAGTTCCAGGAAGTCAGTTTGCTTTTGGCTTCCTAGGACACAAACATATACACATATAATTTAAAGGAATAAAAATAAAATTTTTTTTTAAAACTTGAAACAGTTCCTGGTACATATGAAGTGCTGCCTATGCATTTAATAATATTATAGTATTCCTGAGGAATTCCACAAATGTTTTATATGACTTTAATCCCAGGAAGTGATGGTAGGAAGCAGAAAGGTATATAAGGGGTGAGGACCAGGACACTAGAGGTCTCTTAAGCTTTTAGGCTTTTAAGCAGCAATTCAGCTGAGATCCATTTGGATGAGAACACAGAAGCTTCCAGTTTGAGGAAACGAGATCAGCTGAAGAATTGGTGAGGTGAGGTTAACTGTGGATAGTTCTGTTTCTCTGACCTTTTAGTGTTCACCCCAATGTCTGGCTCCAGGTTTGATTTCATTAATAAGACCTTTTAAGATTCGTGTTACAGATACTTGCTCAACTATGTTCATAGCAGCATTATTCATAATAGCCAGAACCTGAAAACAACCGAGGTGACCCTCAACTGAAGAAAGGAAAATGTGGTTCATTTACACATGGAGTATTACTCAGCTGTAAAAAAAAAAAAAAAAAAAAAAAAAAAAAAGAACTCTTAAAATCTGCAGGAAATGGATGCAACTAGAACAAAATCATCCTGAGTAGCGTAAACCAGAAAGACAATCATGGTATGTACTCACTCATAAGCGGATATTAGGACTAGAGTAAAGTATAACTAACCTACAATCCACAGCACCAGAGAGGATAGGCAATGAGGAGGGCCCAAAGAGGGATGCATGGATTTCCCTGGGAAGAGGAAATAGAAGCAATCTCCTGGGTAAATTGGGTGGGGGTGGGGGGACAAGAACTTGAGGGAGTGGGTTGGGTGGGCTGGACATGGGAGGTGGGTTGGGGTGGGACAGAAAGGGAGAGTAATGAAAGAGACATCTTGTTATGTGTGGAGGGGCGTTTCAGGGTTAGGGGAAACCTGGTGCCAGGGAAACTCCCAAGAATCCACAAGGATGACCCCAGCTAAAACTCCTGACAATAGTGGAGAGGGTGCCTGAACTGGCCTTCTCCTATAATCAGATTGGTGACTACCCTGTCATCAGAGAGCCTTTATCCAATAACTGATGGAAGCAGATGCAGAGACCCACAGCCCAGCTCTGGGAGTCCTCTTGAAGCAAGGGAAGAGGGATTATATGAGCCAGGGGTGAGGGGTGGGGTGGGGTGTCAAGGTCATGATGGGGAAATCCACAGAGACAGCTGACCTGAGCTCTGGGGAGCACATGGACTCTGAACTAACAGTTAGAGAGCCTGCATGGGAATGACCTAGGCCCTCTGCATGTGTGTGACAATTGTGTGGTACTGGGGAATATTATTTTAATCTGTGTTACTTTTGTTTATGTTGCATTTGTTTAACTCTATGAAGCTGTGATACTTTGCCTGTCTAAAACACCTGGTGGTCTCATAAAGAATTGAATGGCCCATAGCAAGGCAGGAGAAAGAATAGACAGGGCTGGCAGGCAGGCAGATGGAATATATAGGAGAAATCTGGGAGGCAAAAAAAAAAAAAAATAAAGAAGAGTAGCTAGAGAAGGAGAAGAACTCCAGGGGCCAGTCACCAAGCTACACAGCAAGCCATGGAGTAAGAAGAAGATATACATAAGTAAGAGAATGGGAAAATCCCAGAGGCAAAATATAGATGGGAAAATTTAAGTTAAGGAAAACTGGGAAGAAACAAGCCAAGCTAAGGCTGGACGTTTATAAGTAAGAATAAGCCTCCATTTGGGAGCTGAGTGGAGGGCCCCACAAAAGAGCAGAAAACAAACAACAACAGTGTAGTTGTTTGGTGTGTTCGTGAGGCTCCTCGTAGTAAGATTAGGACCTGCCCTGGCACTTAGCTGGTTTGGGGGAACCTGTTCCCCATGCTGGATTACCTCCCCCAGCCTTGATGCAGGGGGAAGAGCTCAGCCCTGTCTCAACTTGATGTGCCATGCTTTGTTCAAGCCCAGGGGAGGTCTACCCCTTTCTGAATGGAGATGAGGAGTGGATGGGGAGAGAGGTATATTATGGAATATTATTTTAAGATGTGTTACTTTTGTTTATTTTGGATTTAACTCTGTGAAGCTGTGTTATTGTGCCTGTCTAAAACACCTGATGGTCTAATAAAGATCTGAATGGCCAATAGCAAGGCAAGAGAAAGGATAGATGGGGCTTAAGGCAAAGAGAATATATAGAAGGAAAAATCTGGGAGGAAAGAGATCAAGGAAGTAGTTTGAGAAGGAAGAGGACTCCAGGGGCCAGCCACCCAGCCACACAAGCCAGACACAGTGTAAGAAGGAAAGAAAAGGTATACAAGAATAGAGAAAGATAAAAGCCCCTAGGCCAACGATAGATGGGATAACTTAAAGTTAAGAGAAGCTGGCTAGAAACAAGCCAAGCTAAGGTCAGGCATTTATATTCAAGAATAAGCCTCCATGTGTGATTTATTTGGGAGCTAGGTGGTAGGCCCACAAAAGAGCAAAAATAAACCAACAACATTTTGGTGTACCAACATGGCGCTTGAATTTCCATAGTACCTGAGAAAGTAAAAAAAAAAAAAAAAAAAAAAAAAGATATAGCTCCTTTAACAATTCCTGTCTGTTGGCAAGCCCTTGAGGAGCTAGTATGTTAAGTAGGAATGAACAAGAAAAACTAAGAAAAGTGCCTGCCACAGCTCTTGGAAGGTTGAACGCAGTTCCTGGTCAGACAAACCTCCCACTGGGTTACTAGCTTCACATTTGGCCTTCATGACCCAAGAAGCTGACGAGCCAGTTGAGAGCCACATGAGGAGAATCCAGGCGTGGGTTAGCAGTTTAAAAGTTTGCTCACAGGGTCAAAAAAGGCCGAAGATACATGATAAAGGAGGTCCAGATGGAAAAGCCTCTAAAGAGGTTACAGTGTGTTTAACCATGTGTGGAGGCTTAAAAGAAAAAAGGTATAGTCATAGAGGAAAAAAATAGTTTAAAAATAAAGTCTTTAAAGAGAGAAATAAAGTAATATAAAAGAAAAAGGAATATGCCACGTAGACATGGGAAACACACAGGGAGTCTGTATCCTGTATGTTATTGTGTTGATTCTGAAATTTTTGAAAGGTAATATGAAAACAACAATGAGAAACATGAGATTGAAAGAGGAACTGATGAAATAAACCAGTCTTTATACCTTAGGAAAGCCTTAACTTTAAGAAAGTTAAAAAAAAATGTATTTTTCAAATGGAAATCAAAAATGCTTTGGAGTTTTGTTCCCACAGGAGATGAGAGGCTGGGGATTCCTTCAGGGTTAATATGGATCAGGTTTGATCAGGCAAGACCTCCTGAATCTTGACAGGTGATATCTATCAGCAAAGGGTACTGATGGTCTTCCCAGGACTTGGCCATTATCTTAGATTTTCTCTCTGGAACCCGAATGATGCTCTGTCCACAGAAAGCAGGAAGCTCTTTGGAGAACACAGCGTCTACATTCCCAACAGGGGTGTGGGAGGATTTTGGTTATTTGGTGGGTTATGGATGTTTGTTATCATCTAGGGGAATATAGAATATTGATACAAATTTAAAGTTATTTTTGTTATACTGTATATATGTTTCTACTCTTGTTGAAGGTATTTTATATCTTGATAAAAATTTAAGGTTATTTTTTTACAACATATTACATATATATGTTTTTACTCTTGTTTAAGGTATGTATCTCTGCAGTTTATTTAAATATGTAAGGTAAAATCCTAGTTTTTGAAAGCTCTTATTATAAACTATATAGGATAATCAGGAAATATAGGTTAGTCATTAGTCATTTATAACAATCAAATTTGTAGATATGTTAGATATGCTTACAGATCATATAGACATATATTTTAGATAAATAGATGGTTTTCAAATCTTTCAAAGATCTACTGATTATGGCATTTAAAATGTTTTTTTTTTAACATAAAGATTTTCATGACAATGAGACATATCTGCTTCTGGCAGCACAAATTTACTTCAGAGATGATGATGGGCATTGAAGAAACTCCTTATGGAGTTTGCTTTCATTGTGGCAAAGTCAGCCACTGGGCAAAGAAACTGCTCTTGCCTTTGACTGCTGACAATATGCTGTACATACTGGACAAGCAGGACTCACAGGAAAATGACCACTGATCCTTGCCAAAACAAGGCAGGACAGTCCTTCAAATACCTGCTTCACAGAAGAGTCTGCCAGATATTCTGCAGGGGACACAGGAAAGTGACCACTGAACTTTGCCAAAACAAGGCAGGACAGTCCTTCAAATTTCCTGCTTCACTGAAAAGTTTGCCAGATATTTTGGGCCTGTAGGCTGAAGATGGATGCACCAACGTTGCAGAGGAACTTTGGATGACTGTCCAGGCAGTTGTCTCTGTTGTTAGGTAACATTAATTCCTTCTGGGGTCTTTGATGGAGTTAAAGACTAAATAATTAGAGTTATAGTTTTCCTTAGTTATGATAGAGAGTAAATTAGGTATAAAACTTTAGATTCACTAAGATATGATAGATAATGGAGTATTTTCTTTTAATTTGTCAGACACAAATGAACTGGAATTCATTACATTGTAAACATTATCTTTACTTGGTAAATGTTCTTACTGTGTACAGTCTTATTATGTTAAAGTTAAAACCTTTTATTATTTTATATAGACAAAAGGGGAAAATGTTATAGAATATTATTTTAACATGTGTTACTTTTGTTTATTTTGCATTTGTTTAACTCTATGAAACTGTGTTACTATGCCTGTCTAAAACAGCTGATGGTCTAATAAAGAACTGAACGACCAATAGCGAGGCAGGAGATAGGATAGGTGGGGCTGGCAGGCAGAGAGAATCTATAGGAGGTGAAATCTGGGAGTTAAATGATCAAGGAAGTAGCCAGAGAAAAAGAGGACTCTAGGGGCCAGCCACCTAGCTACACAGCAAGCCACAGAGTAAAAGTAAGATTTACAGAAGTTAGAGAATGGGAAAAGCCCAGAGGCAAAAGCTAGATGGGATAATTTAAGTTAAGGAAAACTGGCAAGAAACAAGCCAAGCTAAGGATGGACATTTATAAGTAAGAATTTGGTAGTTGGTTGGCAGACCCTCAAAAGAGTAAAATACCATCAACAACAGGGGCAGATGGGAGTCCAGGGAAGGGAACCAGAGGAGAGGAGGGAGTGGAAACTGTGGTCCATAGGTAAAATAAAAGAAAAAAATGTTAATTAAATAAAATTAAAATTAAAAAATCCTTTGCCCATGTCTGAATAAAAACAAAGAAACAAACAAAAACTCTTTATTTTAGAATTTGCCAGTGAGGACCAGTAAGACAGTTCCGTGAGCAGAAGCATTTGCTACACATGCCTGATGACCTGAGTTCAGTGTCCAGAACCCCCAAAAGACAGATGTGTTGTCTCACATTTGTGATTCCAGAGGTGGAGACTAGAGAATTACTTGGAAAATCACTGGCCAGCTAGCCTGTACACACACACACACACAAACCTTACACATACACACAAAATAATAAATGAAAATTTACAAAAGACTTGCCCTTTAAACACTGGGATACAATTGTTAGAGCATTTGGTAACTTACTGAATTTGCTTTATTCCAGGCAAGGCTGCTCACATTAAGGCCTTTAGTTAAGTCACAGGTAAAAGACCAGAGCCGTTCCAAATTGGCTGGTATTGTTGACTGCTCTGTGGTCATCTCTAGTTCTAGCTCCATTTCCATTTCTTCTGCTTCCTCCTTCTTAATCTCTTCCTCTGATTCTTCATGTACTACTTCTTCCAAAACTTCTTCAGGCTCTTCAGGTTCACGTTCTAAAGTTAAATCAAACAGAGATATCATTGCTCTCTACCCCAAAGTATCTGAATAGCATCTCTATCTGTCACTGACACTTCCAATACCACTAGATCTACTGAAACACACAGTCAAACTGACAGGGTACCTGACTGGTAACCCAGACCTACTGAAGACTTCTGACAGCAGACTTTCTGGTCACTCAGAGAATGGGCCAGAGTAGCACATCCAAATGCTGCTACTTGAAAACAGAAAACAAGCTTCATGCCTGTTTTTGTTGGGAAGGAGCCAACAACTTTACCTGAGAAAAGTATACAACTTGAGGCTGGGGAGATGGCTTAGTAGGTAAGAGTGCTTGTTCTGCAAGCGTTAAGTACCTAAGTTTAAATCTCCAGAACATAAGAGAAAAGCTGACTATGGCTACACATGCTCATAATCCTAGTATTGTAGGGCAGAGACATGAAGATCCTAAAAGCTCACTGGCTGGCCAGCCTAACCAAATAGAAAGGAACTTCTGGTTCAGTCTCAAGGCAATAAGGCAGAAAACAGCAGATGGAAATACCACATGTTATGTTGTTCTGGCCTCTTTACAATGTACGTGAGCATAGGTTACCACACACTCTCACATGCATGTACTGCCTACACATCACACACACACACACACACAGAGAGAGAGAGAGAGAGAGAGAGAGAGAGAGAGAGAGAGACAGACAGACAGAGACAGACAGAAAGAGGAGAGAGAGAATGAGAATATCTTTAAGTGGGGCAGGATTCTTCTGGGTTTTTTCCCTCCACATTTAATTCTTATCTTCTGGTATCAAAGTATCTGACAAATTATTTGCATCTTGCTTACAGGGTCCAATCAACATCCATGAAATAGACCAATGCAATGTCTTATTGGAGGGCCCTAAATTGTAATTGTAGGGCTGTAGAACCACTGAAAATAAATGTGGAGGGGCACAGAACTATTTGCCTTATTGAAAACTACATGTGTTTAATTACTTATGTTGTGAGGATGGCTGCATTAGTCAGGGTTCTCTAGAGGGCTTATTAGAGTGACTTACAGGCTGTGGTCCAGCTAATCCAACAAAGGCTGCCTACCAACAGAAAGTCCCAAGAATTCAGTAGTTGTTCAGTCCACAAGGCTGGATGTCTCAACTGGTTTTCCATATTCGTCAGAATCCCAAAGAAGTAGGCTCTAATGGCAGCGAATGAATAGACTTGCCTGTGAGAGTGAGGGCAAACAGGCAAAGAGAGAGAAAGCTTCCTTCTTCCATGTCCCTTATATAGGCTGCCAGCAGAAGGTGGATCTTCTAACCTCAGAAGATCTGGATTAAAACTGGTCTTCCCACTTTTAAATGATTTAATTAAGAAAAAAAAATCCCTTACAGGCATACCCAGTTGTCTGGGTTTTAGTTTATTTCAGATGTGGTCCAGTTGACCAACAAGAATAGCATCATTATGGTTGAACTTCATTAACACCTTGCCTGGAGATTAGAATCACGTAGGAGTCAGCTGTCCGCCCCATCTACAAGGGCATTTCCAGAGATGGTTAACTCAGGCTCATCTTGAAGGTGAGAGCCAACACCCCATGGGCTAGGGTTCCAAAAGAATGAAGCAAAATGAGAAGAGCACTATTCCGTATGGAGTACCAGCTGTGTGCTACTGCTGCCATGGACTCTGCCATGTCTTCCCTGGCACGATGGACAGTATCCTCTTTTTTTGGGGGGGGGGGGTTTAGAGGCAGGGTTTCTCTGTGTAGTTTTGGTGCCTGTCCTGGATCTCACTCTGTAGACCAGGTTGGCCTCAAATTCACAGAGATCCGCCTGGTTCTGCCTCCCGAGTGCTGGGATTAAAGGCGTGCACCACCACTGCCCAGTGACAGTATCCTCTTAAACAGTGAGCAAAAAAAAAAAAAAAAAAAGTAAATCTTTTCTTCCTTAAGTTGCTTTGGTCAGGTATTTTGTCATGGCAACAAGAAAAATAACTGACCCCATTAAGAAGCTATAACCAGAATGGCGCTGAAATTTAAATCACCACCTTTATAATAATTCGAATATTTTTTAATAGTTCACTGTTTTTTTCTAAGAGCCATCTTCTTTCTACATAAGCCACATCTATGAGCTGAATGAGAAATGTACTGGGAACCAATCTGCCTGCTTATGTAAAGTCCTTGGCAGTAGTGCTAGCCTATATCCTTTCAGGAAAGTGATGTTACCTTTGGCTTGCTGTCACTATCATCAAAAATTTACATGAGAATTTATTCCCATGTAGTACAGCCTATGGGTTTTGAGAAATGTGATTGGCAGGTATTACCCATTACAGTACTCTTCACAATAGTCTCATTGTCCTGAAAACTTAGGTTCAGGTTTTCCCCCTTGATGTACCCTCACCTTTGGCAACCACTGCTCTTCCCATTCTCTACATAGTTTTGCCTTTCTGAGGATGTCTTATGGTTGGAATCACAGATTGTGCCATTTTTAGGCTGAGTTTGTTCACAAAGTAACATGCATGTGGTCCTCCTCCATGTCTACTCAGAACTCAATGACTCAGCACGAAACAATGTCTGTACCTCAGTCTATCCCTTTACTGAGTAATGGAAATTTTGCTTGCTTTCAAACTTGAGGAGTTATAAAATAGGTTCCCATAAACACTGTGTAGAGGGCCTTTTGATGAGTGTGTGTTGGGGAATTTTAAGATGTGTTACATTCATTTATGCTGTGGAATATTTGTTTAATGATGCAAAAATTGTTACATTCTTTTATGTTGCATTTGTTTAACTCTGTGAAATTGTGTTACTTTGCCTGTCTAAAACACTTGGTTGGTCTAACAAAGAGCTGAATGGCCAATAGCAAGTCAGGAGAAAGGATAGACAGGGCTGGCAGGCAGAGAAAATAAATAGGAGGAGAAATCTGGGAAGAGAGGTGAAGAAGCAAGAATAGAAGGGGCCAGCCACCCTGCCACACAGCCAGATAGAGGAGTAGGAAGTAAAGAAAAGATATACAGAAATATAAAAAGGTAAAAGCTCAGAGGCAAAAAGTAGATGGGATAATTTAAGAAAAACTGAATAGAAACAAGCCAAGCTAAGGCCAACCATTCATAAGAAAGAATAAGCCTCATGTAATTTATTTGGGAGCTAGGTGGCAGGCCCCCAAAGAGCCAAAGAGTAATAACAACTAACAACAAGTGTGGGTATATATTTTCTGCTCATCTGAGTACCTACCAAGATACACTTGATAGACTGTACAGTAAGACTGATCTTAGTTTTATAAGTGTCAAGTTGTCTTGCAGACCAGACACAACAGTGTACATTCCCACCAGTCACGAATAAGCTCTTGTCCCTCATCTTCACCAGCATTTGGGATTGCCATGTGTTTGGGATCCAGCCATTCTAACAGGCATGTTGTTTTATTTACCTCACAGTTGTTTTAATTTGTAATTCCCCAATGATATCGTTTCCCATCTGGATATAGTCCTTGGTGAGATTTCTCTCCATACCTTTTACTAATTTTGAGACAGAATTTTGCTATGTAGATCAGGCAGATTTTAAACTCCTTTTTGTTTGTTTTTTATTGCTGTTTAAGTTTGGGTTTTTTTATTCTATTTTAATGTTTATGGGTGTTTTGCCTGCATGTATGTTTGGGCACCTCATGTGTGCTTGGTACTACTGTTGGAAGCCAGAAGAAGGCATGAGGTTTGGTGGGATTGGAGTTACAGACCATTGTTACCTGCGCAGCTATCTCTCCAGACCCAGACTTTGAACTCTTCATGCTCCTGTCTCAGCCCGTAGAGTGCTGGTTCAGATGTGCATCACATCAAGCTTCTTCTCATGTTAAGTCATGAATACGGGGTGTTGGTCTTTGGTTGCTGTTGTTTTAGACTGGCTCTCATGTAGCCCAGCTTAGTCTTCAACTCCTGATCCTCTTGACTACATCTAGTGAGTGCTGGCATGATAGGCATGTGCACAATGCCCAGCATGTTTTTGTGATCATAAGTCTTTAGATATACTTGTACATATTTACGAGGCAGTTTTCTATCAACTCTGTCTTCTGTGAACATTTCCTCCAGTGGCTGGTCTTTTTATTCTCTCTGTGGTGTTTCTTGTGTTTGGGGAGTTTTACTTTATATTGAAGTCTATAATCTATTTCAGCTATTTTCTTATGGATTCTATGGACTGTGGCTAGATTTGCTTTTTGTATGGGGATGTTAACTTCATTTGTTGTAAAGACTGCCTTTATTTCTGTTGTATTGTCTTTTGCCAAAGATCAGTTGACTAGATAGATCTGTTTCTGAGCTCTCTCAATTGTTAATTCACCTGTTTACCTTCTCACCAACACTGCACTATCTTAACTACTATAGCTTACTATTAAATTAATATTAATATTAAAGTCTCGAGTCTTCAACTTAGTTCTGATCCTTCAGTGATATCCAGAATGTCCTGGGTTTCCTGTTAAGATTCCAGCTGAATCTTAACATCAGGAATGATGAGTGAAAGAACTAAACTCAAGCTTATTTTAACTTTTTATTATTACATCTGTGAATGTGTGTGTGTGTGTGTGCACACATGCACTTGCGTGTGTGTGTATGTGTGTGCATGGACATGTGTATGGGAGCCAGATGGCATGCAAGAGTCAGTTTTCTCTACCCTGTGCATTCTTGGGAATCAAACTTAGGTTAGATGGCAAGTGCCTTTACCTGCTGAGTCATCTCACTGGCTCAAGAAACAGTATTTATCATGTGAATGCACTTACATGATATAGCACAACTGGGAAATTTGACTTGTGGTTACAGATAAAGTCAACTGCTGCCTGGCGGGTGGGTTTACATGCAACCAGCACAAGATCATCTTGATAGTTTATGGGTATAGTCTCTGTGTTGACCAGGGTATTAGTTATGTAACTTTGTTACTTTTCTACATATGTTAAAAACACAGTTTAAATATAAACATGCCACTTTCTATAAATCTTACACATTAAAATATTTGTTCCATTATTTTAATTAGTAAGCAAGTAATATACTAACAGTTCAGCTTTGTAAATGTCAATATTTACAGAACTTTAAATTGCAAGTATACAACTCTTTAGATATAGAATGGAACAGTATCCATGAAACACATTTTAAGATAGCAACCTTACATGAAAGAGGATCATAGTTCTAAAACAGTATCCTGGCTTTCTCCAGGCAAAAAGCCTATAGTGATTTCCCACACATGTTACTTTGTAATCTAATTGTTGATGTAACCACATAGGAGATTAACTTTGATTAGAGGATCAGGATGAGTTCATGATGGGACTCTATACAATGGGACTATATCGTTCTCTGAACTCCAAGGCAACTCCACACAACATAATGACGGTCTCTGGCCAGACTACAGATATCTGGAATGATGCACTCGGAGACACGAAGCTGGCCCTAAGCAATGGGAAGGCTCTGAACATCTAGAGCACTGAATGGCCAGGAGGGGTTTAGGATAAACCTACAAGATAGGGTCCGTTAGTGGCAAGAATTAACTTGGAATCAAATGACTCACTATGTAACCTTTATAAATTTCACTTCAGTCAAGTGCTTAAAGGCTGAATTATTATTATTATTATTTTATTTTTTATTTTTATTTTTTATTTTTATTTTTTGTGGAGCTGAGGACCGATCCCAGGGCCTTGTGCTTGCTAGGCAAGCGTTCTACCACTGAGCTAAATCTCCAGCCCCTGAATTAATTTCTTTAAAAAAAAAAAAAACAGAAGAAACAAAAAAAATCACTCGGGGGCCTAGAAGTGAACAAGGACCTGGGATCCAGCATCAGAAAGTCATAAAACTGAAAATAAATTTGCAAATAACTAAAGTATAATATTCTGTGAACACATTCGGGGATGTGCAGTAGTGATAATGGGATGAATGTCCCTGTCACTAATATTAGGGAGCAGTGCTGAAGCAGTTGGAACGTGAAGAGTTAATGGCGGTACACAGGGAGACCAAACACAAAAAAAAACACTGTAAAAAACAAGTGCCTCATTTGATGCAGGAACAGGAGAAAATAAGGACAACCTTGAAGCTTTAAATTTGAGGGACAACCCTTCTGTGGATTCCCTAGTCTGGACTCCAGTGCTACTCATATGCTTGATAGGTAGTTAAAAAGTGGTTAAAATTACATACACACATTCTTTAATAAGTGATAACTAGTGTGGAAATTACATTTATAAATATGTAATAGCACAATTTTTAAATTATTCGAGTTTGTCTAAGCATGATTACTTTTTTAAGGTACCTTTTAAAACAGGGAGTTGACGGTATGATGCAAGCTTCGGCTGAAATACATTTTCCATTAAAACCCTTTCCATGAAAAATAAGTCTTGCTGAAGCTTCTCAGATTTTAATATTGCCTCTGAATGGTCGTCTTCATCTTCGTGAGCTTTAGCCAGAATTACAGTTTCTATATCCATTAGAGAACTAGTTTCACTATCTGTAAATACAAACACAACTCACTTACAAAAGACCCAAGTAGTAGTAGGTGGTTCATGCATTTAAAAAATTTTTTAAATTATATTTTATAATGTCTGTCTTCTTTCCATTTTCAACACCCTCAATAGTAATTTATTGAATCTTTCACGCACAAAGAAAGAACAATGCAAACATATAACTCACTGTGCACAAGGCATACATGTTGGTCCATTTTCTGGTAATTTATCAGAAAACTACAGCTTAAAGAACTGAAGAGATGGCTCAGTTGATAAAATTCTTGTTGTGCATGCAGACCTGAGTTCAATGCCAGGTCCTATGTAAAAAGCGGTGTGCTATAGTTGGAATCCCAGCACTGTAGAGACAGAGACAAGTGAATTCTTGGGGCTCTCTGGCCAGACAGTCTAGTCTGGTGGTTAAGCCCTAGGGCCTAGTGAGAGACTCTGTTACAAGAAACAATGTGGACAGTGTCTAAGGAGGAATGACACCAGAGGTTACCCTCTGACTTCTACACACATGCGTGCTCATGTATATGTGTACTCATGAACATGCACATTCATATCAGTGAACATTTATGCACCAAAAAAATCACTACATATTCGATAATTTATAAAGACAAGGAGTGTGTTTCTTACATTTCCGAAGGCTTGAAAGATCAAAGCCAAGAAGCTGTAGTTGATGAGGGCCTTCTGGCTGCCCACTTCATGATGGAAAGCATCACATGGCCAGAAATGTAAGCAAGAGAACTTAGATGCAT
The DNA here is from genome assembly GCF_903995425.1 of Onychomys torridus. Classification (NCBI taxonomy): domain Eukaryota; kingdom Metazoa; phylum Chordata; class Mammalia; order Rodentia; family Cricetidae; genus Onychomys; species Onychomys torridus. Next base: position 119,742,197 of record NC_050444.1, read on the forward strand.
TTTCTTTCTTTTTTTTTTTTTTTAAAGATTTATTTATTTATTGTGTATACAATGTTCTGTCTGTGTGCATCCCTGCAGGCCAGAATGGGGCACTAGATCTCATTTCAGGTGGTTGTGAGCCACCATGTGGATGCTGGGAATTGAACTCAGGACCTCTGGAAGAGTAGCCAGTACTCTTAACCTCTGAGCCATCTTTCTAGCCCACATTTTCTTATAAAAGCAGTAATCTGAAGTGTGAGCCCTATCCCTATAATGCCATCTAACACCAATATCTTCCCCAAAGCTCAAGTGAAGATAACACAAACATACAAATTTCTGGATTAAATTTCCAGTAGATGAACTTTGAGGGCCACATTAAAATCGCAGCTGTAATTCTCTGTACCTTACTATTCACATTAAAATAAAATGATTATCAATCTTCAAACAAAGGTCTGACTTCATGATTTTCGTGTGTGTGTGTGAATACTGTACTAATTATTAGTTTTGTGGCTGCTATAAACAAACAAACACATGGCTTAAATAATGCAATGTGATTATCTTAAAGTTCTTTTTGTTAGAGGATGTTGTGTCATTGAACTAAAAACAAGTTGATGAGACCATGTTGTGTTTTAGAGGCTCTGAAGAATTTGTCTTCCTGGCTTCTCTACCTTTTTAAGAGTTACCATAAAGATCTGCTCAATCTTCAAGGTCAGCAACATTGTGCCTTTCAGACCTTCTTCTGTTATTACACCTGCTCTCAATTGACAGTTGTCTAAGGTTCTGGCCCTTTAAGCACTATGTGTTTAGATTGGGCAACCAGATTATGATGGATAAACTTTCCAATTTGAAAATAAATCTGTAATCATGTCTGAAAAAAATCTTTCCTCCATTGCAATATTCACAGATTTGGGTGAATGTGTATCAACTTGGGCGACTGTAGTGGCTAATCTTGGTTGTTATATTGACTGAATCTGGAGTCACCTAAAATATAAACTGCTAGGCATTCCTGTGAGTTTCTCAGTCAGACTATCTGAAGCAGGAAGACCTTTTTTTTTTTTTTTTTTGCCTGTTTGCACTCATTCTTGCTAGCATGCTCATCTACTCTGTCGCCGTGACAGTCCTTCATGACATTAGAACCAACTTCTTTGTGACTCTAGTGAAAACTAAAGATCAGCAGGAATCCTCCAGATGTCCAGCACCAGATTAGGACTGTTGGGACATCCAGCCTCATTGACTGAATGGCTAATGCAGTTTCAGTCTTTCCAGTGTGAGACAGCTATTAGTGGACCACATGGACAAACAAATAAATCCTACCACTCTCTTTATATCCACATTGTGATGACTTGAATGAGAGCAGTCCCCATGAGGTCGTATGTTTGAATACTTGGTCGCTAGTTGGTGGAATTGTTTGGGAAGGATTATGAGTTGTGGCCTTGTTGGAGGAGGTTTGTCAGCGGGGGCGGGCTTGGGGGTTTCAAAAGAATGGTGACATCATCAGTGTGCTCTCTCTGCCGCCTGCTTGTGGATCAAGATGTGAGCTCTCAGCTGTTCCTACTGCACTTACTTTGCTCTGCCATCATGGACTCTAACCCTCTGAAACCGTAAGCCCAATTAAATGCTTTCTTTTGTGTGTAGACGTTGGTCATGGTGCTTCATCGCAGCAACAGAAAAGTAACTAATATGTCAGTTCTGTTCTTTTACAGAACTCTAGTATAGACACCACTATGCTCCATACCACATTACCTAGTAAACTGCTAGTGTGAAAACTTCTGTGAAGATGGGATACACTTTTCTTTATTCCTTATGTTAAACCCAATTTTAAAAAAAGGGGGGGGGAGAAAAGTAGACAGAAGACAAATAGAAAGAGCCCTTAAAAGGAGAAGAGAAGTAAGATTATTCAGGGTCCATGAAACCCAAGGAAAGGCACAGTGGTGATTCACACATTCAAGACACACCACAAAGACAGCAACATGGCAGCACACGGAACACAAAGAGGAATGCCCACCAGAAACCTGTTCTCCCTGTTCAGAGGGTCAAGAAGCAGCTTGAACAAAGCTGTTAGAGGGTAGCCCGTCAACTGCAGCAGCTGTCCTGCAGAACTGGGAGGAAGTACGAGGGCCAAGTGACAGCCTGGCTGCCATCTTCATCATGAGGCCTTGACATCGTGTGTGGTATCAGAGAAGCTACAGTAGAGGACCAGAACATTCTCCTCTACCACTCATGAGAATGCCAGACACGAGCAGCTGGGGAGCCTGGGATTTCTCAGACACTAGGCACTGAGTTTCCTTTCTCCCCACTGAAGTTGACAGAGTCAAGGATCAGAATTTTTAAGACTGGCTAGCAATAATAACAACAGTCTCTATTCAGTGATGTCAGTGATGCTGTTTGTATTTGAGTAGGTAATGAGGCAGTCCTATCTATTCTAGCCACAGAAGTGTGAAGGAAGCTGGAGTGCTCAGCACAGTTCAGCAGTCACATCCCTCAGGTGCCACAGAAAGTCAGGTTAAAAAAAATGAAACAAACAAACAAACAAACAAACAAACAAAAACCCTAGTCTTCTACTGAGTCTGGTACATGTCTATAATCCCAGCACTCAGGGGACTGAGGAAGACAAGCAAGTCTAGGACACCTGGGTTACACAGTGAGTCCCTATCTAAAAATCTCTGGACATCTACCACCACTTGGCTCCCACTCCCTAGCTAACACACTGGCAAAGCCTAGTAACATGGAAGCTTTACATCTAGATTTCAGTTGAAAGTCACCCCCTGTACCAAGAGCAAAGAACATCTCAACTCGAATTGAAAGATGATTATGAGTAGACACAAGCACCAAGATGAGAGAGACAGTAGGATTATCTAACAATGAATTTACATAGGTCATCATAAAAATACTTTTTATACACATCCTTGGACAAATAAAAAGTATTATCAAAGGAATAGAACACTTGAAATGGAAAAAAAAGAAAAATAAAAAGGAGTTACAGAATTGAAAAACATTCTCAGAGTTTAAATGTTCAATTAATGGGTTAAATAACGGACTAGAAAGGAAAAAGAAAGATGTATCAATGAACAACAACAATTTTTGTGGGGGTGGAGGAGTTGAGACAGGGTCTCTTTATGTAATTCTGGCTGTCCTCGAGCTCATTATGTAGACCTGCCTGGGCTTGAACTCACAGAAATCAGACTGCCTCTGCCCTTGAGTGCTGGGATTAAAGGTGTGTGTGCACCACCACATCCAGCTCATTTAAAAAAGCAAAAGATTAACCTTAAAAACAAGCAGAGAGATGGTTCTGTAGTTAAGAGTGCATACTGCTCTTACAGAAGACCAAATCCAATTCCCAGCACCCCCATCTGGCAACTCATAACTGCCTGTGACTCCAACTTGAAGGGCTGTGATGTCCTCTTCTGGCCTCCTCCTGCACTGTGTTCATGTGCACAGCCCCCACTGCCATGCATACACATTGTTTAAAATAAAAACAGTCTTTAAACCAAGGAGAATAAACATAAAAAAACATGAAATAAAACTACTCTGAAAACCATAATGAATAGAGTCTTGGGGCCCTGTGAGATTATAATATTCAGGTGACTATCATCTCAGAAGGGGAGAGAAATTGTCACTGGAAAAAGTGCCTGAAAACAACAGCTGAAGATACACAGAACTGAGCAAAGAAAAGTGAAGGGACTGAATGAGCCTTGAAGAGGAAGCCTAAAGATATCCACCAAAGACTTACCATATTTATACTGCTGAAAACAGAAAACCAAAAATATATATATATATATATCCAGGAAGACAAAAAAAATATTGAGAGCAGTGAGGGGGGAATGTATTTATAGGAAGAAAATTATTTGAGTATCAATACATTTTTCATTAGAAACAAGAGATTCCAGAAAAATTTGCATATGTTCTCTGATGCTGGATAAAAAAGAACTATTCACCCAGAATGTAGTAAAAACATTCAGTAAAAATTAGAAGATCTAGGCTCAGTTAGTGAAGTGTCTGCCGTGCAAGCATGAGGACTTCAGCTCAATGTGGAAAAGCTGAGGATAGGTAGGGCCTGGTGGTGCACCCCTTAAATTCCTGCACTCAGGAAATAGAGGCAGGGGCTTCTCTGAGACCAGCCTGGTCTATATGATGAGTTCCAGTCCAGCTAGGGCTACATAGTGAGACCTTCCTAAGGAAGCAGCAGCAGCAGCAGCTGGCTACAATGGTTCTCACTCCTAACTCAGGAAAGATGGGTTCCTGCAGCTTACTGGCAAGACAGTTGAGCCACATTGTTGGGCCCAAAGCCAATAGGAAACTCTGTCTCAAAAAATAAAGTGGACTGCACCTGAAGAATGACTACTTCAATTATCCTTTGACCTCTCCATGGATTCAGGAGGATTTATGTGCACAATTGAGCATATACAATATACATATACACACAAAATTAAAGAAATACTTTATTTCTTCTGAGATATTTACGATTGAAGAATTAATTATATTGTCTTATGCAGTTCTAAATATCTGAATCTCTTCCCTGATCTAGAATAAATATATAAGGCAAACATTATCAACAAAAGAGGGAGCACCAGGCATGGTCACTCATGCCTCTATAACCCCAGGGCTCAGGGGGCTAAGGCCAAGAGAGAACAGCAAGTTCCAGGCCAGCCTAGTATCTCACAGGCTCCAGGCAAGCTAGGATACATAACAAAATCTTGCCCTTAAAAAACAAAACCAACCACCAAACATAGAAGTTGAACTGGTAACATGTTGATACTAGTGGACTTTGATAAGTCATGTGTCATGTAATGCAATATGCAGGAAGACAAGTAACTAATTGAACAGATATACAAAGATAAACTGAAGAATAGACACACACACACACACACACACACACACACACACACACACACACACAAGTTAAAAGGAACCAAAAAAAAGAATAACTACCAAGAAGGTAGTAAAAAAATAAATGAAAATGAAACAAAACTAGAAAACAAATAATAGAAGATGCAATGTTTTAAATATTCAAATTTAAAGGCACCTAGCCCGGGGTGCCCAGTAGCAAATGATAACACAATTGTCTCAAACAGGGTGGAAGGTGAGGATCCACACTCAAGTTTGCCCTCTGACTCCCATTCACATTGGTATAGTGCACACACACATAAACTTGCACACCCACGTATACATATGTTTGGAAAAAATGTTTAGAAAGCTAGGAAGCAAAAATGCACTAGAGAAAACCTCAAAAACAAGGCATGACATGGTGGTAAATGCCTTTAATCCCAGCACTCAGAGTCAGAGGTGGGAGGATCTCTGTGAGTTCGAGGCCAGTCCCGGGCACATAGCAAGTTCTGGGCCAGGTCTAAAACAACAACAAACGCCCAACTGGTGTCCAAGAAAAAAGAAAAAAAAAAACAAACAAACTTAATTTCATGCTTGGAATCTAGGAAGCTGTGAAAGTACAAGGACAATCCCTGAGAAAAGTTGTACTTTTCATGTTCTGTGGACAGGAAAACTTAATAACTGCTGCAGGGGAATATAAAATGCTACGTGAAGACATCCTTCAAACCCTGGGATGAATCCGGCCTCACTTTTGCCCATGGTACTTTCCGTCTAGATTTTGCTCCTGGTCTTTAGCAAGTAAACTTCCTTTACTTCCAATTGCAGATGGTTTTGCGGATAGCAAAGCTCTGGGAGAGTTGAAAGAATCGTACAAATCCCAAGCAGTGGCCATTATGCCTAAACAGACAGAAAAGGCAAAAAGATTTCAAAGCAAATTCTAATATTACAGCTTTGTACGTAACTGGTCATAGAAAAATCTAAACTTATTTTCTATTAGAAACATGTTAATTTTAGCAGCATTGGCAGGAAAATAATGAAGAAATAGTTCACAAGGATACCTCAGGAGACCCCAGGCCAACTCACTCTTAGCATCTAGAAATGCCTTCATGTTTTAGGGGTAGCCCAGGTTACCCTCACTCTCATCTGACCTCTGTTTCTCCATCCTTCCCACCTTGGCCAGGGAAGACTCACCCCATCAGCCTGTCACTGCAAGGCTGTCATGGGATATGGACTTGGACAACACCCAGACGTGTTTTTGCTAGGGGCTAACATCTAACAGCTTAGAGTTTACAGATCTGCTTATGGGAAGCATCTCAGTCCTTCTTAGTCAGTAAAGTTTCCGCCACAACTATTTTGGTAAAAACATTGTACCTGATGGGACAAACACATTGTTAAAACCCTTAATTACATTTATTCAAATCATCAAATATAGCAATGGTGACCAAATACAAACTGAAAATGTCACTTATCCTCAAATAATTTCAAAGTCCCCGTCCCCTTTTGCTACTCATTTGCTGTTTTTGTAGCAATATATTATCCCTGGGTACTTCATTCCAACCGCTGACCCTACTAAACTTTCAGTTAATGATGTGGAGTATTTGTTTTGAAGAATGATGTTTTAGTAAAGAACCTAGTAAATGTAGTCATTTCATACTAAAACCATACAATATAAAACCAAGGTTCTCAGCAAAAAGGAAGAGGACAAGAAGGTTGTGAGCCACTGTGTAGGTGCTGGGAATGGAACCCAGGTCCTCTAGAAGAGCAGCCAGTGCTCTTGACCACTGAGCCGCCTCTCCAGCCCCTATGCATCTCTTTTAAATTCTACTGCAAAAGCAGACAATTGTAAACAGAAGTTACTGGCTTCGGCACTTGCCTACCTATCCTTTTTACTGCTATTCAGTGTTTTTTCCACGTGGCCTCGGGTTACTGTCTACTGTCCTCCTGTTTCAACCTAAAGGACTCCCTTTAGCATTCATTTAAAGCAATTCTATCATCAATAAGTTCATTTAGCTTGTGTATACTTCAAAGCACCTTAATTTCTACATTTCTAAAGGATTTGGTATTTTTATTTGGCAGTGCTTCTTTTGCTTCCAAATTTTAAATGTCACCGTGCTAACGTCTGCCCTCCAAGGTTTGCAATGCAACACTGAGTGTTAAAACTTAGACTGTGTGTGATGAATCACTTTTCTATTGTCACTTTCAGGATTCTCCCCTTGTCTTATGACTGACTAGATGTGTGTCTTCGTATGCATCTTTTTGGAGTCCTTCTTCTCGAATCAGACCCTTAGCAAGTTTAAAGAAACTTGTTCACCTACTCTTTGCACTCTTTCTTATAGTCTCTTACATCCACATATGTGTGCTTACTCTCTCATAGGTCTCCACTTAGGTGTTTTTTTCCCCCTTTCTGTTCCTCAGACTGGATCTTTTGTAATGATCTATCATTAAGAATTAATATCTGTGAGTTCGAGGCCAGCCTGGTCTACAGAGCTAGATCCAGGAAAGGTGCAAAGCTACAGAGAAACCCTGTCTCGAAAAACCAAAAAAAAAAAAAAAAAAAAATTAACATCCCATCTTCTTTCCTAAATGTTCTGTTGCAAACTGTGGTGCACATTCTCATTTCCATTATTATACTTTTTGTTTTCTACAAGACAGGTCCTCATGTATCTCGGGTTGGCCTTGAACTTGCTACACAACTGAGGATGACCTTGAACTCCTGATCCTCCTGTTTTCCCCTCAAGAGAACAAAGGCATTACAGGAATGCAGCACCGCACTTCATTTACAAAGTGCTATAGATCAAACCCAGGGGTTCATGCTCGTAAGAATTTGTACTGTCTGCTACCCGGCTACCTGGGAAGGAAAGACAGCAGGGTATCCAAGTACACCGTATTTGTACTCCCAAATGTACCATTCAGGCAAGCCACACTTCTGCTCTGACGTAGGAATGAGGGAAAAACTCAAAGGGGATTGCAGCGTTTAGTCTTGCTCTTTCACATAAAAGCAAGTATCGGGGTGAGCAATAAATATTCCCACCTACAAGACACATGGATGCACTTTTACTGAAGAAAAAAAAACAAAAAAACAAAAACTACACTTCTTTTTACTAGAGGTTTGTATTTCTAATCTTTGAAATGTAACTGCAATCAGATTTATGTAGGCTCTTTCTCCTAGTGTTCCTTCTGCCCGCACATCAAGGGTTTTTGCTTACACAGTATTCTCAGGAAAGAGTCTGTCAACATTTAGAGGAGGTAAGTGTCATGTTGAAGCGCACAGGTCCCAAGACAAAAACAACTTAGGTTACTCCTCTACGGCTATTTCCTCATCTATGAAATGGAGGCTCATAGTCGGATCTACTTTGTTGAGTTATGTTGATCATGAAGCCAGTTACTACAGAAAGAAGGTAAAGGTTGTGTGGGGTATACAAAGTGTACGTGGCAGTAGCAGACCATATCATAAAATCATTTTCTATAATTTTTATAAATAACTGAAGAGTGCAGAGCTCTGATATAAGATGAATAAGAATCAGTCTGAACAATTACGTTACTCTAATAATTTTATGATTATTTCCTGTTACCTTGTCAAATTCTGAACATTAAAAACTACAGTAACTAGTATTGAGATCTGGGCAAATCAATTTCCGTTCTTTATTCATATAGATTAACATGTGTTAACTGACAGACCCCAGGAACATATATTAAAATATAAGAGTTTAACAGTAGGAATCAAACAAAATACCTTTTTCTTCCATCACAATCTTTTCACACTGAACCTCTTTATTCTTTGGTGCTCCATTAAATGTTTGCATCATCCTTTCCACATATAAGTCATTGCCTAATCTGTTTCTACAAAGGACTTCATAAGTCATATTTTTCTCTCTGTAAAAAAACAGAAAGTAGCTAGTTAATGAAAATTATTATGAACATATATCATCATCTTTCTATACTACATGTTGTCAAGTGTTTACTTTAATGCAGAGTGCAACAAAATGTGAACTGAGCATTAAAACCTCCTTAGGAACATATTTCACTATACTGGCACCAAATGACTGTTTCATGCTGTGCTTCCCAATGTCCATACTACCTTTGGTGTTCACCAAAAATATACTATCAGTCTGTTCAGAGAATTTTTGAACTTTTATAGGGATATCTAAAGCTACAAATTCTTTCAAAGTATTACTTTTACAGGACTGTGTGCATGCTATTTTCATAACTGGTTAGTTATAAGTATTTTTGAATTTTTTTTTCTGAGACAGGGTTTCTCTGTGTAACAGCCCTGGCTGTCCTGGAACTTACTCTGTAGGCCAGACTTGCCTTGAATTCACAGTGAGCCACCTGCTTCTGCCTCTGCAGTGCTGGCATTAAAGGTGTGTGCCATCACTGACTAGTTATAAGTATTTTTAAACTCACATTTTAATTTCATTAATCTAGGAAATGTTTTCTAACCTCCCAGTGTGTATGTGAATGCCTTAGTTGGAATTTACTAATTTTTCATTTTAGTGTAGTCAAAGAAATATTCCACTTTGAAATTTTAATTTAAAATTATTATACCCCTCTTTCATTATGAAGTGATTTTTCCCTAAATAGTCTGTCTGCTTTTCTGAAGGTTCTGCATTTTTTTCCTATATTTTCTTCTTCTTAAAAAAATCTTCTTTTGGGGTACAGAGATGGCTCTGATGGGAAGCTCCAACCATATGTAAATCCAGTTCTAGGAAATGTCACACCCTTGTATGGCCTCTCCTAGCACCTACATACACATAGCAGAGTTCTCTCTCTCTCTCTCTCTCTCTCTCTCTCTCTCTCTCTCTCTCTCTCTCTCTCTCTCTCTCTCACACACACACACACACACACACACACACACACACACACACACACACAAAAATAAACCTTGGAAAAACCTTCCTCTCTTTATATTTGGTTTTCAGGCCTGTCAGTACAAAGCACTGAGGATGTCTCTGTTGACTTCATTTTTACTTCTATACCAGAGTCTGTTAGTAGCTCAGGAGAGCCTCCCTCCCTCTGAATCACAGTCTTCTGTGATTTGTACTGTGCATGTTTGAAACACCGACATGCTAGACCATGATTTTTATAATCCATTTTCTTTTTACATTTCATTTTGTGTCATTATTCAGACCTATTTTTTCAGCCATTTAATCTTTACTCAATTACATTTAAATCAACGTTTGCTTTTTTGACAGTTGCATAAAGTTCTTATCCAAATGTGTCATTCATAGCTTCTTAATGTAAATGTTTTAACCATCTTAATTGCTGTAACATTTCACAACTATTTTGCATTTTGTATCCAATCATACCATAGCTCTGACATCCTCAGAGTGTGAATTCAGGATCTGTGGTTTATCCTTTAATAACATCTTGTCTTTTTATTGATTTGGTATATTTTTATCAACTTCAATCTGAGGGAATCATTTTAATGTATTTATTTATGATTGTTGTATGCATGTCAGTTATTTAAATGTACGTGGGGTATATACACATATATATGTGGGTGACGGCACGTGGAGGCCAGAGGAGACTATCATGTGGCCTGTCACTCTTTTAATCCCTGGAGATAAGTCTCACTGATGGTGGAGTTGGGCCAGCACTCAGCAAATCCTTTCAGACCTCCTGTCTCCAGGCCTCCCATACCAACCACACAACTTTCTTATGTGGGCTCTGGACTCTAACTTGGGCCTTTGTGCTTTGGATATGTGCATGTACTAAGTTTAGTAAATCACAGGAAAGAACATATCTTCCACCTCAAACATCTATTCTTTGTGGGGAGCCCCAAATTGCCTCTTCTGGCTATTTTTTTAACATATATTAACAGTGGTCACACAGCTGTGACAGGACACTAGAACTTGGTCCTGCTGACCATTGCCCTTTCTTCTCTAGAAGTTCACATAATTACACAGGCTATACTAAAGATAAAGGCTTTTCCTATAAAAAAATGTCATGTGATATAAACATACCCATGTAAGATCACAGACTATGGATGTAATTTCAAGGGCACATTCCTAGAAATCTCCAAGGGCTCTTGAAAAGAACAAGAACCTCTAATTCGGCACCTGAGCTATGCAGAAGTAATATAGACAATTGAACGACACATACACTATTTTCTCAGCTTCTTCAGAGTCTACTGCGAACGTGACTGTTGGCAGATCAAAAAATCTCAGTATTTCTGTCTCGGAGAGAATGATCTGTATGTCCTTCTCCAGATCTTCCTTTGTTAGAGCTGTTTCAGGTGTGGTCCTCAGAACTCGCACATCTGAAATACATGCCATCGTAATATCATCCTGGAGCTGCTAGTGTGCACACTTACTAATCACTAAAACCCAATGACCACACACACACACACACACACACACACAGTGAGTGTGCAAACTGCCTAGTCACTAAGAAACAATGGCACACATATAGCAAGTGTCTTTAAATGGTGTTCTATTTAACCTCTGTGAAAACAACTGGAGAAGCCCATAACAGCCTGCTTTGCTGCTACAGGTATCCATGTTAGCTTAGTCTCAGCCCTCTGGGCACAGCCCCAAGGGCAATCCTGTGACAGTTATCCTGTTCTCTGACTAGGGATTTTGAGGTAGTTGTTGGTGCTACAGAGAAAGAAGATGGGGGCATGTGTACTGGAAAGGCACCTGGCCCTTTGAGGCCTCAGCAGCCTTACTGATTATTTTGTTTGTTTGTTTTTGTTTTGTTTTTTTATAGCTCATCTTTAATCATCTTCAACAAGAGACATAGGACTCTCCAACAAGTCTGGTTGACTATAGGTATAATACAATCTCAATTTTCACACAAATAAATGATAATGTTAAAAAAGATTGGTCCAAATATTTAGAATAGTGAGAGATTTTTAAAAATAGGAGAATTTTACTACGGCTAGAATTTCAGAGCTGAGAAAGCCTGGAATGGGTTATAGGCAAGAAACACCCTTGATGTGGCATATGAGTCATGGTTCAATAGGCTTGGGGTTTTGAGACAGGCCCTCACTATATAGCCCAAGCTGGTCTCAAACCTGCAGCCCTTCTGTCTCCACCTCCAGTGTACTGGCATTATGGGACGAACCATACCAGGCTTCCATGTACTTTTCTTATCAAAAGAGGAGAAAGCGAGGATGCACAAGACTCTAACGGGTAAAGTTTGACCTGCTTTAGGACAATAAAGCAAGAGTATGACGATGATTCAGTCTCCTCTTAATGCTCAGGACCCGAGAAAAACAACCTCCTAAAAATCTAAAAAAAAAAGGTACAAGTATCTTTAAAACAACAACAACCAACATCTGGAATGGTTACATATAGGAATACATTCTCATCTATGCATGAAATTCTAATCAATGTATTTTTAAGATACTATGGAAATGTTTGCACTACAATTCTAAATGAAGACTAGCCCAGAACACAGTCTACATTGTAGTTACAATGACATAAAATAAAGGTCAGGAAAGAAGAAGTCTTTAATTGCTAGCCCTTCTTAAGGATTCTTTAAAAAAAAAAAAAAAAAACTGCTCTGCAATAGATTTTAAAATAAAGACAAGATTTAAATAAGTGAATCTGGCTAAGATAGGATAAGCAAAAAGAAATAAATGAATTGTCCACATGGACAGTTCTGAGGTATATCTAGTTCAGATTTCCTACAGCATCAATGAAGAAAAGAAGCAGGAGTAAGATGTCTAATGCGCCACAGGAACACAGGGAATCTGGAGACTGACAAGAACAGGCTCTTAATACTACTCTGCTAGAGCATCAGATGTTGGTTAATGACTCGGCTATATACAAAGTAGCCTTGCAGCACAGACAGTTCTAAAAACAACCTCACACGAGACATAGCACACATATGGACTCTCATGTGACAACATCAATTATGTATTAGACTTGGGGAAAAGAAGTCTTCTTTAATGACAGAAGAACGCACTACCCAGACAAAAACACAAACAACAACTGGACTTTTGTGCAGATCTATCATCTCCTGAACGTTACCTGAATTTGAAACATTAGAAAACAAATTCAAGCAGCACTATGTACCTTTGGAATCTAGTTCATGCATCATGATCACAGGCTCCAGACTGTTCTTACAATAGATGGAAACTACATTGGCATCTCTACTGAGATTCCTATCAATGCACTTTTTGCTTTCAGTGACAGAGGAAGCACATCTTTCTCCACCCCTGATGTTCTTCAAGGGATTGCTAGCTGTGTATAGCAATCATGGCTCCCTTTTACATCTTCACACAGGAAGCCCCTCCAGAGGGATAGGAAAGACTCTGTAGTAGTCTACAGCATTTAGTGAATGGGTGAGGCTTGTTACCTTTGAGGCTTCAAAAGCACTTTTACTCATAATGTAGCATTTTGTTTCCAGCATATCTGCCCTTACCCTGTGTTTTTCAATTAATTCAAAACTGGGTAAGGAAAAAGATATATTACCTGGTCACATTAAGAGACCTCAGTAAGGAACAATCCATGAAGCCTTCCTCAAGGTGTTGTTTAGCCACAATGAGTCCCATGTAATGACAATCAGATCGAGTTATAAAATAGTGCTTCTCTCTCCTCACAAACACATATGTGCTAACCACAGGTCCTTTAGGAGTTCATGTAAAAGTATCTATTACTCATTTATCTCTGTGCTGAGCAAGCGACAGTCTGTGCCTAACATGCTCCATCATACAAATACAACTCCAAGCATTTCCAAGCATCAGCCTCCTTTGGGCTCTGAAAAGTGCATGCAGCAGAATACCCAGAAGGTGTGTGAAAGATTTTAAGATAGTTTAGAACAATTCTTTCAGTTTAGAATACTCAATGTGTAGAAAATTTGTAATATTAGTGTTTGAGTACAACCTACACTCAATGATTCCTCACTGGAAACATACATATGGTGTACCTAGTGCATCTAATCAACCAACAGTGATACTTTGTCTTCTGAAGCCCAGCTTTTATTCCAGTCTGCTTCATCTTTATTATTTTTGTTTTGAGCTGAGGTCTGAACCCAGGGCCTTGTGCTTGCTAGACAAGCACTCTACCACTGAGCTAAATCCCCAACCCTGCTTCATCTTTAATGTCATCTAAAAGCTCATAATGTATTCCAAAATATCAGCCAAAACACCACATTTGGTCATCCTGTCCCTTAGGTTTTCCTAGACTGTGGCAGTTTCCTGTGTTAGAAGACTGAGGGGTATTGGTCATACATGTAGAACATGCTTCCGCTTAGGTTTCTGGAAGGAAATAGAGGAGTTAAGTCTCATCTTATGGCACATCAAGGCTATGGACATGGCTTCTGGCCTGACATCATTGCCACTTAGCTGAGACTAGTTTCTGTTTTCATACACTGTAGTCTGGAGAAAGCCATGATGCAAAGCCCACATTTAAGAGGATAGGAACGCTCCGCCTTGAAGAACAAATATCTACACAGGAATTAAAATGCTTCTCTACTCTACCTTTTTTCCTATATCTAAGTATGGGCTCATGGACACTGCTAATGAGCACTATACTTCCTGCTGTTGAACCTGTCTGCCTTTGGCTAACAGGAACACTAATGGCTGCTGTGTCCATCTCATTCCTTTTGGGGGTCAGGTGGGGAGAGGCAAGGTTTTGCCCAAGCACTGTTTTTACTTTCTTGCCCAAGGCCCAGAAATCAGCTGTTTCTGTAAAGGGCCCTAGCTTCTTTTCTTGAAGAACAGTAGGCAAAACTAAGAGCAAAGCACTCAATTATTTCACAAACAGACCCTTATTTATGTAAAGACTATGATTATTCATTTGGCAACTCAAGAAAAAAAGGATGAGGGGCTGGAAGGATGCTCTGTGGTTACTACCCACTTGCAGATGAACTGAGGTTCGCGTCCCAGCATGCGCATGAAGACGCACAATGGTCAGTAGTTCTAGTTCCAAAGGATCTGATGTACTCCCCTGGCTTCTGCAGGAACTTCACACACATACTGCAGACATGCACACAGGCAAAAATACCCATACACATAAAATACACACTTCAAAAGAGTGATAACGATTTCTAAGTGTTGACGTGTATCTACATGTACAGGAAAAATGGGAGTTTCTCTTTAGGTCTCTCTCTCTCTCTCTCTCTCTCTCTCTCTCTTTCTCTCTCTCTCTCTCTCTCACACACACAGACACACACACACACACACACACACACACACACACACACACAAAAGAGGGGAGGTACTGTTAAGGTCTAAACTCAGGGCCTTCCATGTAGGTAAATGTTCCCCAACTGAGACAGGTCCTTAGTTCCTTTCTACTTTCAGGCACAATTAAGAAATTAATCTTAAAATGGTATACACACTGTGACAAAATAATCTAGGTTTTACAAATGTTACAAACAATGACAATTTCAGTGTGAGGGGTTAAACCATTGAAAATACATTAAAACTGTAAGATTTTTTTTTTTTAAATGTTTTGACTACCTGCAAAACTAGCCAGCCTTTCCTTCTTGTAAGCTGGTTCTTCTAGATCCTCTGTTATTGATTCAGTTGTGGACACACTGGACTTTGACGCTGTGCTGTTTCCAATGATTGACCTTTGAAAGTTATTAACACATTTGTTCAATGGCCTTATGAGAAACTAAAAGTGTAAATCAGACGACATTAACAGATAGAAAAAAACAAATATACTAGATTAGGCAATGTAAGTCAAAATAACTTTTAAATCTTCTGTTAATTTTCATGATCTTTAAAACATGAACATATATTTTGAATAATGTATCACATCTATAGCCAGAGGCCATCAGTGTGTTGTTCCCAGGGTATATTTTGAATGGATATCTAGAATACAACTCCCTTGCAGACTCCATTTTCATGATCACTTCTCATTGTTTTGCTGTTGGGTGTCTGAGTGCCTGCATCCTAGGAGTTTGTTTAGGGCCTCAGCCAAGAATACTCTTCCTTTTGCTTCTCATGTGTTTTCTGGGCATCCTTCACAACTCATCTCAAAAGTTCACTTTTACCAAAGTCTTCTCAAAAGGTCACAAGACACAGCTATCCTGCACAGTGGTTTCCTCCTCTCGAGAGGTGACTTAGGACAGAGCTACTGTGCACATGGAAACCTTCCCTACAAGAGGGGGTAGGGGAAAGCTCATGAGACTCAGGAGGTAAATAAAAGGTCATGTCTGGAAAAAAGTCACTTGGAAGAGTCTCAAATGTCCCTCCCCAGCTTAAGAGGAGTAAACAACTGCTGGAGAGGGGTCTGAGCATCCCAACTATGGAGGGAAGAGACTCTGGGACTGGAGCTGCCTATGTGTTGTGCAGAGAGCTCAGGAGAGTGGCTTGTGGTTACCATGTGTGATCTGCTTTTCTGTAATGCAGATGCTTTTCTGAGTCATCCCTATCCTGTAAGCCTCCCTTCACTCCACTCCTGTTCGTAACACCAATAAAAACTCATGTCTCACCACCTGGAATTTGATGCGATCATTAGTTTTGTTCAGTCATGGGTTTCCTTTTTGGGGTGAGTAGATGTGCGTGACATCTCCCCCCAAAAAGCTTTCACATGGGATATATACTTACAGCAGGAAATTGACAGAAGAATTAAAAAATAAATGTTAAACAAATGATCATAACTTTACTCTGTAACATCTTACATTTATGGTTTCAATTGTTTACCAAGAGATTAATTTTACTGGAAGATCCATTGTTTCTCATCTGGCCTTCCACGCTTCATGTGTGCATTGAGAGTGGGCTCTAGACCAGTGTGACTGCACTGTATTTTAACTGACAGCAACAAAATCCAAAGAAACAGGGGCAAAGTAGCTAAGTGGAATTTGCAACCAACTGTGAAGTTAGTCCTTTCTTTTGGTTCCTTGGGCAATCTTAAGTAAAATCTACAGACTTTTCACAATGTTTTGGAATGTGTGGAAAATCTTCAGTCTGTCTCTGAACATGAATATAATTAAAACATAAAAGCTAGAACACCAGGATTGATAGACTGAAGTTAGAAAACTGGAAACATGTATTCTGGATGTAGGCAATATAAATGGAAGAACAATATAAATGGAATGAAAAGAACTAGGGCCAGTATTCTTCACCTTGTGAACTGCCCTAACATACTAGGGTTGACTGTATTCTGATACAGGCTATAGGAAGAAATAAATTCTGATCCAAGTGATCCTTCTTGTGACGTCAAGAGTTTACTTGGTTTTGCTGTTCCAGTATGTGGATCTGGATGGTAGAGAGGTCGGGGAGTAACGTCAACTCCTCTTGCATCAAACACCTGTAGAAAATGGTCATTTAAAGTGAATAACCAGACAAGAAGAGGTTTCTAACTCCTAGAGAACAGAAACATGTATAGCAAAAAAATATTAGGTATAATGTTCTTAGGACAAGATAAACATAAAAACTTGAATGCTACAAAATTTTTATGCTTGAAGTTTAACTAGGCAAAACAAAACAAAACAATCTTATTCATGTACCTATATACAAGTAATAAATACAGAGATATGACTTGAAAATGTTAGCTGGTTTCTGTCACTGAGCAGCATACAGTAAGTGCCCTTAGAGGAACCTGAATGGTATAGCCAATCACTTGATGTGTCCTCTTGATGTAATCAAAAGTGATAAGATGCATATAGAAGCTTCTGGCATGGCAACAAACTTTTTAATTAATTACTTATTTAATTAGTTTAATTAAATGCTGGGATTAAAGGCGTATGCCACCATGCCCAGCTACAGAAAACTTTTTTTTATAGTAAAGTTTTTTTCTTCTTTCTTTCTTTCTTTCTTTCTTTCTTTCTTTCTTTCTTTCTTTCTTTCTTTCTTTCTTTCTTTTTCTAGAGCTGAGGACGAACCCAAGGCCTTGCGCTTGCTAGGCAAGCACTCTACCACTGAGCTAAATCCCCAACCCCTATAGTAAAGTTTTAAAAAGTAATACTACACTCTAATGTTAAAACATAGAGCAGTCAGAAAAATAGAAACATACTTTATATTGTTAATACTTTTTTCTATATAATATTACAAGCATAGGCTTGAAGAAACTATTTTCAGCATAGTACCAAGTGAAGTGTGCTAACGGCAGAGGGACCTGAGACCCTCAGCTCAGCACAGCTATGCCAGCAATTAGCTCTACAGGTACTGTGGCGGTCTGGATGAGAATGGCCCCCATAGGCTCCTGTTTGAATATATGGTTCCTGTTTGGTGGAACTGTTGGGAAGGATTATGAGGTGTGGCCTTGTTGGAGCAGGGTGTGCCACTGGGTGTAGGAGATGAGGTTTCAAGACTCCTGGGATTCCCAGTACTTGCTCTGCCTTGTGGTTGTGGATCAAGATGTGACTCTAGGCTGTTTCTTCACCCTGCCAGCATGGACTCCGACCCTCTGAAATCACAAGCCCAAATATAGGGTTTTCTCATAAGTTGCCTTGGACATGGTCCACAATTAACAAAGTCTAAAATCTGTGCACCATAACGGTCTCTCAACTTCCTTTCCTACTTCCTTTACCCACCTTCGTCTTTAATTTCCATTTCCAAGTCTGATGAATACTTAATCCCGAGTCTATGCCACATTATTCTTGATCATTTATTCCCCCAATGGTTATTGAAATAAAGACATCAGGGTGACGACTGGCTAATATGACATTTGCAGAGTGGGAATATCAAGCAGCTGAGATTGCTCTTGCAGTTAATATTCTGGGCAGGGAATAATACAATGCTTTACACCAAGCACTCAGCTCCTGGACTAAGGGACTTTATGCTGACCTACACACTCAACTGTATCATATCCAAATTCCATGTGAACATAGCAAATACTTTAACTGAAAAAAATTCGGCTGATTAAATAACACCAGATATATAAATCCCAACGAAGCAACCAAAATAACACAACTCATCCCAAAATTACGAACTCTATAGTCACAGCATCTGAACTTCCTACTGGTTTCCCTGTGCTGTCAGAGTTTCAGGTCTTATGGTGAACTCACCAATCCATTTGGACTTGACTTTAGTCCAAGATGATTTTTGTTTCAGTCTTTCACCACGGAGCTGTCCAGTTTCCCCGGCACTTTTTGAAGGGGCTATCTATCTTTTCTCCAGTGTGTATTTTTGCCACCATTGTCAAAATTAGGTGGCTACAGTTACACGACCTTGGGCTTGGGTCCTCTGTTATATTCCAGTGACCCATGTGTTCGTTTTGTGCTGGTGCCATGCTGTTCACAATGTTAGGGCTCTGCGGTATGAACTGATTGGGTATGGTCATACTTTCAGCGGTGTTATTTTTGCTCAGGATTGCTGTGACTAATCGGGGTCTCTGATGCTTAGGCACTTTTGGAAAGCTATTGTGAGTGGGATTGTTTCTGTTTTATTCTGTTTGCTTGTCACTGGTATAGCAGAAGGCTAATGATTTTAAGTGTGCAGGCATCCTGTCACTTTCCTGAAATTGCCAAATACAAGATACTTTAAATAAATATTCTAATAGCCTCCTACTAATATTTCCTAATTTATTTATTACATATTTTGGTCTTAGTTTTATTCCCTTCAATTACAAAATTTGATTTTATAGTTAAACAAAAATATAAAAATGTGATCAAACAAAATAGTAAAACACTGGTTCCCCATCCCCACCCCTGGCTCCAGCTTCTCATTGGCCTTGGTCCATATGAATCAAAACCTTTCTCCTCACAGTAATAATCACTGATTACTTCACATTCACAATCCTTTTCCTTCTTCCTGTTCATAACTTTAAGTATCTTTAATAGTTTTTTTTTTAATTTCCATAGAGTACACACACAATAAAGTATGCATGGAGCTTTCAACCTAGTGATTCTTTAACCTAAGAGCACTATTAGTACTCAACAATCAGATTTAGGAGCAGAAATTTACCAGCACCCCAGAAGTTTCTTTCAGGAAAGCTAGTATCTTCCATCCAAAGTAGGAATCGCCTTGACTTCACATTAGTTTAGCTTGTAAGCTTCACTTAGATGAAGCCATATGAAATGGAGTCTTTGATACTGGTTTCTTTTCTTCACTATTACTCAAGTAAGATTCATTTGTATTACTGACGATAGCCACAGATTATTCATTTCGTTGTTATATAGTATTTCACTGTGTGACTGTATCATGTTTTATTTATCTATCCATGGGCATTTGTGTGTTTTCCTGTTTGTTTTTCTTTTCTTTTTTTGGTTTTTCAAGACAGATTTTGTCTGTGTAGCCCTAGACATCCTGGAACCCACTCTGTAGACCAGGCTAGCCTCTATCTCAAAAGCTCTGCCTGCCTTTGCCTCCCAAGTGCTGAGATAGATTAAAGGCTTGAGTTACCACCACCCAGCTCTTTTGGCTTTCAAATGGTGCCGCTGGGCTAATGAAACACATGTGGGGTCCAGGTGCTCTTTGTCATGCTGGTGCTGGGGTGGACTGACTCCTGCCAATTATCCTCAGACCATCACACGTTCACCCCGGCACACACTGGAACTCAAGGACAGTTTTACTGGAGTTTGAGAGAAAAACAACAGTCCAGTCAATCTGTAACTCTTGACAGCTGCCAAGAGGAGGGAGATTATAATTATTTAGAAATAAACTTCAGGGTTGGGGATTTAGCTCAGTGGTAGAGCGCTTGCATAGCAAGTGCAAGGCCCTGGGTTCGATACTCAGCTAAAAAAACAAACAAACAAAGAACAAAAAACCAAAAACAAACAAACAAAAAAACCTCCCCAAAAAAACAAAAACAGGGGCTGGACATCTGGCTCAGTGGAGTTAAGAGCATGTACCACTATTCCTGCAGTTAGACCAAAGTTTAGTCCCCAGAACACACATCGGGCAGCTAACAACCACCCATAACTCTAGTTCCTGAGAATATGATACCTTCTTCAGGAGGTATCTACACTCATGTGCACATCCCTCCATGCACATAATTTTAAACAAATAAATCTTAAAAACAAACAAACAAAAACCCCACACAACTGAGAATTCTAAAAAAAAAAAGTTACCTGTTGGGTCAGCAAAAACTCTGATTTGATCTCAAGAACCCACAACGGGGAAGAAGGGAAACAGTTATTGCTTGTTGTCTTCAGACCTCCACACCGGTGCCAGGGTGTACATGCCCACACACGTGTACACAAAAATTAAGTAAGTAAATATAACAAGAATGTTCAGGGGGTGGGGGGAGAATGTTACCTGTACTGTCTTCATGCCCAGAATGTTCAGTTTTTCTGCCGGCTTCATCCCCGGCACGGAAACATTAGTTCTTGACATGCCCATTCTGCTTTGAGTTGCACCAGGATATCCTTTCACTATGCTTGGTTTGGTTTGGATAAAGGTAATGGACTTCCTTGGTTGTGAGCTGGGACTCCTATACGAGGAAAAGAAAATACAGAAGACCCAGAATTGAAAAGAAACTCTAGTTCCATCCATTTGCCTGCAAATTTCATGATATCATTGTTTCACTAGAAAATGTCATCCTGAGTGAGGTAACCCAGACTCAGAAGGACAAACATGGTATGGACTCACTCATAAGAGGATACTAGATGTTAGGCAAAGGATGATCAGACTGCAACCCACAACTCCAGAGAAGCTTGCTAACAAAGAGGACCCTAAGAGGGACACACAGTTCACCCAGCTACATAAACAAACTGGGAGTAAGGGGGTGGGTCATGGAGGGCAAAGAATCGGGGATGAGAACATAAGGAAATGTGAGCTGGAACAGGGACAGAGTGGGAGAGCAAGGAAAGAGGCAGGTTGCTGGGGAAGTTCCCAGGAATCCGTAAGGATGACCCCACCTTGGACTAATGGCAATAGTCGAGAGGGTGCCTGGATTGGTTTACTATGGTGACTGGATTAGTGAATACCCTAACTGTCATCACAGAGCCTTCATTGAGTTACTGATGGAAGCAGATGCTGAGATCCACCACCGGGTGCCAGGCTGAGCTCCGGGAATCCAATTGATGAGAGAGAGGAGGGATTCTGTAGGCAGGGGACATCGAGAACATGATGGGAAAACATGCAGAGAGGACCAGCCACACTGGTGGAAACCCATGAACTGTAGACCAATAGCTAAACCAGGCCCTCTGGATAGGCAAGACAGTTGTTTAGCTGGAACTGTTTAGGAGGCCCCCAGGCAGGGGGATGGGGAGCCCAGTGCCTAGGGTGTGATACCTTGCACAGCCTTGGTACAGTGGGGAGGGGCTTGGACCTACTTCAGCTGGGTGTGCCAGGCTCTGCTGACACCCCATGGGAGACCTTGACTTGGGGGAGGTAGGGGTGGGGGGTGGGTTGTGGGAAAACCTGGGGGACAGGAAGGGGGAGGGGATCCGTGGTTGGTATGTAAAGTAAATAGAAAATTTCTTAATAATAAAATAAATACATAAGAAAAAAGAAAATTAAAGTTATAGCTAAAGCAGACTTTCATTTAGAAGTGCAAATAAGCTAAACAACTACCATGCAACAATGGCTACTTGAGACTTTATTTTGTGCAAGCGCACTTCTAGAGCATTTACATGTACCATCACTTTTGAAGCAACTTGAAGAGGTTAGCACTAACATCATTGTATGTAAAAAGACACAGGGCCATTGAGATGGTTCTGTGGGTAAAGGTGGTTGTGGTGAAAGCCTGGTGACATGAGTTCAGTCCCCCAAGTCCATGTAAAAAGCCAGATGAGGAGACAGAAGGACCACCCAGCATCTCTCACCAGCCAGCCTAGAGTAAGTGGTGCGGCAGGAACAGTAGGAGAGACCACCTCAAAAACAAGACGAGAGAGAAGCACATCCCCAAAGCTGTGCTCTGGTGCTCACATAGTGTGGCCATGCTCATACACAGTGAACAGTGAAAACATAGTTTAAAGATTATATAAAGATGTAGAGGCTAAAAGGAAAGCATGAGATTTGATTCAAACAGAAAAATCCAAAAGCTGTATTGACTTCTTTGGGTCTTAGTTTTCTTGCTCATAAAACAGGAATACTAGCACTCAGAGTTTATTATAAGGATTACACAAATTTAATTTAGGAAGTACCTGCTACTTGGTAAACACCTATCATTGTACAGTGTAGTAAAACAGGCAAAGTTAAACATGAGTAATAAAACCTGGGGGAAGTACTCTCTTTCCTTTTGAACAAATTACACAATTTTAAAGTAGGAAATGATAGTGAAACATTTAAATTCTGGAAGGACTATATAATTGTACTATTGGATTTAGTTCACAATTCACAAGACAGGCCCAACCTCTATTGTTTTACCACTCTGGTGCTTCTTTGTATTGAAAACTTCTATGGTGGTTCATTAGATTCTAAAAGACAAATGCACTTCCAAAGGAAGCAATTTGGGCTTTTTTTTTTTTTTTAAAAAAAAAGCAAAATTGGACAATCATCTAGTCCACTTTATTTTTTCCATGCCACTTAACACTATTTGGTTTTTACTTTTTCTTATGCTCTTCTACAGAGTGTAAGCATATTAAACACGGGAATTTACCTTCTCCATTATATCCCTGGTGCCTACCATGCTGGACTATTATACTCACTGAGTAAATATTTGAATTTACATTCTTTTGAGTACCCTTTCTTGTGTAAAGGACTTTACCACCAAAATCATTAATAAAAATGTCAGTCCTATTAAAAAACGCCTTTGTAAGGCTAGGTGGCGGTGGCACACGCCTTTAATCCCAGCACTCGGGAGGCAGAGCCAGGTGGATCTCTGAGTTCAAGGCCAGCCTGATCTACAGAGCGAGATCTAGGACAGGAACCAAAACTACAAGGAGAAACCCTGTCTCGAGAAACCAAAAAACAAACAAACAAAAAACAAAAAATGTCTTTGTAATATTTCTACCATCTTTAAATTCTTCTCTCGCTTCCCATAGACTCCTCTGAATTCATCCTTATCACATTTTCCCTCTCTACAACAGTTGCCTTCTATGGAGGCTGGAGAGATGGCTCATTGGTTCAGAGCACTTACTACTTTTGCAGGACCAGAATTCAGTCCCCAGAACCCACATGGCAGTTCATAACAACCTGTAACTTCATACATACACACACACACACACACACACACACCACATGCAAAATAAAAATAAGTATGTTTGAAAAGTTGTTGCTATTCCATCTGAAACTAAATTTTATCCATATTCTAGAACCTCGCACTGTTTTTCAGGGACTATTTTTCAGTAATTCTTAGGAGTCCTCTATTTCTGCTATGAGCATAACTCTGCTCTACTTTTTCCTATACTTAAAATCTTTCTCTTTAACTATTATGCCCTCTGCCTACTATAGCCTTTTTTCCTGTTACAGCCCAATTTCCTAAAACATTGATGAGTTAGACTTTTTGTGGTGCTAGGAATTAAAATCAGAGCCTGACACCCTACCAAACACCCTACCACTAAGTTCCTTTCCCAAACCTGTCCACTTTTTTTATTCCTCTTACATGCTCTATAAGTCAGCTTAACACTCCTCCTGCATAGGGATAACCTGAATTTACAATAATATATTCTCTCAAATTATTGACTCCAAGAGGCTTTTTAGAATACATCTTTGTAATACCTACTAGTTGACCATTCCCCTTCATAAAACTAGTTAGCTAGATGAGGTGGTACAACACCTCAGGAGTGGAGGCAGGAAGAATAGGAGTTCAAGGCCATCTTTAGCTTGTTAGTGAGTTCAAGATTAGCCTGTGCTACCTGTGACCCTGTCTCAAAAAAAAATCAAAATAAAAAACTTTTAAGTTGACTGTTCAAACAGGTTTCTGAGACATCATAATTTCCTAGTCTTCAACTTACAGACTGTGATCAACAGACCCATCCGTTTTTTTTTCTAACTATTAAACTTTTAGATTTCTCTTCTAGGTCAGAGTCCCAGATAGCAGTTCAACCGTTATCACTATGACCATCAAGTTCACCTCTTCTTTCCTCTCCTATCCTTTCCTGTTGATGTTAGACGTTTTTTTCTCTGGGTAAATGGCTACAAGTTTTAGGCTTTTGATGTCAACTTGCCTAATCTAGGAAGAGAATATACCCCAGATGGTCACTGGAAAGGTGCACAATAAGAATTTCTTTTCTTTCCTTCCCCTCTTTTAGACACACAAATTAGTTTAGCATCACTATAAATTAGTACTAAACAGCTCTTGCCCGAAGTTACATGGAGGAAGACGGTCCCCTGTGTCCTCTACCTTCTGCTATTTGGCACCAACATTAGGAAATCAAGATATTGCCTTCAGGCTACACAACAAACCCCACCTTCCAGTTTTTGTGCTACCAAGCTTCCTTACATCTCAAGGAGCTGGGGATATAACTTTATACTTCTCTTCCTTTTACTGGGTACACCCGGATTTTATGTAATACTGTCATTTGTGATCATAATTTTTTCCAGGGCCTTACACTTGCTAGGCAAGCGCTCTACCACTGAGCTAAATCCCCAACCCCTGTGATCATAATTGTATCCACATGTGGTCACTTCGAATTTTTCATTCATTTCATGGACACTGGAACTTTTTAGCATGTACAATTAAAATCCACATGCATATACCTGTAAATGTGTTTTGATGATATAGCAAAAGGTCTGATCAAAACACACTGCTTTATACACATGGGTTCTCTGAATTTCTTACAACCTATGATGATGGCATCTTTGGATCTATCAAGTGTTTTATAGAACTTTAAAATTCTATTTGTTTATACAAAACAGTATGCATGCATTGTACTTTTAAGATAAGTTTCATTAAGCTACATATTTTAATGTTAAGATACACGGACTTTGACAGATTTCTTTCTAAAACAGGTTCTAAAGGAGAAAGGATTTGTGTAATACTCATGTGTAATGTGAAAATCATAGGACACAATATTGGTTTATGGTAATTAAAACGTACCTTGGGTACCTACATGATTTATCTTAAAGTTTTTTTATTAGGTTAATTGCTATAATTTCTTCTTCAGAAAGTTCTAATATACAAATAATAGTTTTTTAAAAGCTGTCATACACATCAAATAATGGATGTGTTTATCAAAGAGATAATTGTAACAAACAGAACAGCCACAATCTACACTTTTTTCAAGGTTCTTTTTTGTCCAATTTGAGCTAAAGGGAAAAGAAGTGGCCCCCTCTGCCCACCATCAAGCTGAGGACAGAACCTAGCACCTTGCACTTGCTACTGAGCTAAATCTCAACCCTTTAAGTCATCTTAAAAACAAGGTGTTGGTGCTTGCTTTAAAGACTTATCAATAATTAGGGCACACTCCTGTTTTGAAAAACCCAGTTATCTTCTTTACACTAAGAATCACTCAAACTTCTTAAAAGTACAGATTTGAAATTAGTAATTGCTTGATGCTATGGGAGGAGTAGTCAAGGTTAGGTACCGAGCCTAAAAATGACAAATGCTTATTCAGAGCAGTGGTTCTCAACCTTCCTAATGCTGCGACTCTTTAATACCGTTCCTCATCTTGTGGCCACCCCAACCATAAAATTATTATTATTATTAATATTATTATTATTATTTTTGCCAGAGCTAAGGACCGAACCCAGGGCCTTGTGCTTGCTAGGCAAGCGCTCTACCACTGAGCTAAACCCCTAACCCCCATCAAATTATTTTCATTGCTACTTCCTAACTGTAATTTGCTACTGTTATGAACCATAATGTAAATATAGGGTATGCAGGATTTCTGATATGTGGCCCCTGTGAAAGGGTTGTTCAACCCTCAAAGGGGTCATGACCCACAGGTTGAGAACTATTCATCTAAATGAAAACTGCAAGATCTGGTTCTCAAATCCATCCTTATGGACGATGATGTCTGTGTTACTTAGGTGTGCTTCCTGTCCATATCATTTGATGGCAAATTAGTTTCTAATTTTTAAAATAAATTACAGCTGCTAAAAAGAACTCGAATGCCTTTCTGTCCATGGCATGAGCGGAGCTAGAGTAAAGGCAAGCGTCAAAGAAGGCGACTCAACAAGACAGCCATGCTAGGGGTGAAACCGCACGGCCCCGGCCGGGACTTCTCCTGACTTTTCTGTCAATTTTGATTCTCCAGCTTCTCCTAGTGGATAATGGCCCCGTCTGGACTCAAGGCTTGCTACTCAAAGGACAGGATGGTTCTCTCTCCCTCTGCTTTCAGCCCTCTCTAAGTAACAAACATGCTGTTAGCTCAACAGGAAGGAAACACGTCCCAATCCTAACTTGTTCTGGCTGTCTTACGAGCCCAGAGAAAAAGTAAATGCTTTTAAACAAAAAGTTTCCAAGTATCCGTTCTAACAGGATTTAAACCTCTAACAAATGGGTTAATTTGGTGGCACAAGAAGAATGTCTGTAGGACTGAGCTGACTGTGTCAAAGGCCCCATGTCTCATTAAATCCATGTTTACCTTAAAGGAAGTTAAGTCCATTTTTGATAAAGGTTAAAGACAGAGGAAAATGTTTTCTTACGAGAAAGTACTGACTGGTAATTTTGTCCTAAAGTGAAGGATTGTTTCAAAATGCAAATAGGACATCTCCAGAACATTAGTGTGTTGCAGGAAGGGTCATAGAAAACAAACGTACTTATAACTCAGCTGATTATAGTTAAAGAATAATAAATAACCACACTACTATGTGTTACATTAAGATTTTCTTAAGCACTGTCTCTTAGTCATGGTCTCAAGAAAAACAAAAAAAGAACAAAAAGGACTTTTAAAAAAATTTTCCTTTTATTGAAAAAGACGTTTAAAATTTGTGATTAGATTTATTTTTGTTTTCCCATTGGGTAAGGCTTTTACTTGCTGGATAGGTATTGCCTTAACAGTAGGTAAAATTCTCTTTAAAGGATTATTCCTTCATGAGGTATTCCTGTTAAATTACATAGTGATCATGGAATTCAATTCAATGGACAAATATTTTAATCTATTTATAAAATTTGGCCTATTAAGTAAACAAATGACACTAATTCTTCAAATTAACTAAAGCTTTGGTTCTCATCCATGATCTATCAATTTTGGAAAACATCCATTTTTTTCCCATAACTCATTATAAAATAAGTACTTATGTCCCATGAAAAATTAAACTGTATGAACCAATACTATAAAAGGATAACATGGTATTAAAAGACTTGGAAATATGGTAACTAAAAATTCAAAAATGGCTACAGAATTTTTCCCAAGATAAAGAAAACCAGAAAATTTCATCAGTGGGAAGATAAAAAATTTCACTCTGCTTGGAGAAAAAGACTATCAGGTACTCCATGCTTCAGGAAGTAAATTTGTACTTCTCATATCAAACTTCTGGGCACACATCTACATGGACCTCAGAAATACTGGGTGATACTCACCTTTGGCTGCATCAACAAATATGTATCTCAAATACATGACAATTTCCCTCATTTAAAAAAATATTTATTGCGTGTATGTGTGCATGCACACCATGGCATGCCTGTATAGATCAGAGTTGGCTCTCTCCTTCCATCATGTAGGGTACCACTCGGGGAACGAACTCAGATCATCTGGCTTAGCAGCGAGCATCTTTACCCTCTGAGTCTTCTCACAGTCCCATCCCTTTATTTTTCTATTGCTTTAAAGATTTATTTTATGAGCATTGGGATTCATGTATATATGTGTGCCAGGAGATCAAGAGTGCATCAGGTCCTCTGAAACTGGAGTTATGGGTGGTGGTGAGCCACCTTGTGGCTACTGGGAACTGAATCCAGGTCCGATGCAGGAGTAATAAGCACTGAGTCATCTCTCCAGCCTCACTTTCTATGTTTTTAAAATCTTTTTATGAATACATTTAAGATAGTCAATATTTTGCTTGATAGTCTCCCCCCAACCCCTCGCCTTTTTTTTCGAGGCAGGATCTCTCTGTGTGGACTATCCTAAAACAGTCTCTGTAGACCAGGCTGGCCTCAAACTCAGAGATCTACCTGCCTCTGCCTCCTGAGTGCTTGGATTAAAGGTGTGCTCTACCACCCCCACCAACTGCTTGGTAGTCTTAAATGATAAAAAATGATAACTTCAGTTTTAATGAAGTTACAATAATGGAGTATTATCTCTGAATCTGTCAAATGTTTATGGACTGGACATTGTTAATTAATTCTTAACTGTATATATTATATATATTCATTGTACTTATTGTATATAGTTTTTCTTATTAGTTATAGCCTTTTATTATTTTAGACAAAAAGGGAAATGTGGTTATATCTTGTGTACCCTAATAAATCTGCCTGAAGATCAGAGAACAGAACAAGCCACTAGATTAAACATAGAAGCCAGGCAGTGGTGGCACACACCTTTAATCCCAGCACTTAGAGTTACACACCCTTAATCCCAGCACTAGGAAAATTGAGACAAGAAATGATATGGGTGGGTAGAGAAAGGCATATAAGGCGTGAGGAGATAGGAACTAAAGTGTTTAGGCTGAGGAAGGCTCTTCAGGCTGAGTACTAGAGGTAAGAGGTGGCTTGTTCTTTTGTCTCTCTGACCTTTCAGTATTTACCCCAATGTCTGGTTCTGGGTTTTTATGAAAGACCCTTTAGCAATTTGTGTTACATTACAGTGAGGATATGTCCTTTCGTTAATCATGTTTTTGTTATAACTGCTTCCTCAGGACTCCTATTATATTTGAACCAAGAGTCATGCTTAAAACAATGCCAGTGATGGAGAGGACCAGTCCTGAGCCAGGATCAGTGCAGCTCTCAGACCCCATCAGAGATGTTTCTCCGTGCAATGGACAGCAGTTAACTCAGAAGTTCCCGACTAGTCAAAGTGCAGAGATGGGGTGACTGTGGGGTGCCCTGCCACAGACGGGACGTCTGTGCCACACAGCTTCCCGAGACTCAGAGACTGTCAAGTGGAGCTGGAAAGAGTGACAGGCAGAGACAGGGGAGGGCAGGGGTAAAACAGTGTCTTCTGGATATCATAGGACTGCTGCACTCATGAACTCACAACTATAGCTGCCTGTAGAAGAGCCAACTAGTCAGTCGACTGTCTGGCTGGGATTCTATGGACAGCTGACTTAATTTGTATGTGAAGAGGCAAATAAAACAACAGAATGAGACTCAGATATGGTAGATTTTTTGGAATTGTCAAAACTATGAATTTAAAATAACGAATATGCTTAGGGTTCTAATGGAACAAGTGGATAACGTGCAAGAACAGAAGAGTAACAAGTTAGACCAGAGACTCTCTAGTTGCTCCTCCCAGCAGTCTGTAGGTTAGCACAAAGAACTGACAGGCTCCCTCTCCCTGCAGTCCTCTCTGGGACACTCAGTAGAATAACAAAACCTGCTGAACTGTGGCCTTGCTGCTGTAGGGTAAGTTATGGTCCTACTTAGTGCTGCATCTGCAGCTTATAGTCCAGGCCGAGCTAGACCCTCCACATGGTGCCTGTCTACCTATCTGGAGACCTGTAGGAGGCAGAAACCCCTTTGCCTTGAGGATTTGAAGGCTATTTCCTCAGGACTCATGTCATATTAGACATGACAACCATCTCTTCTAAAGTTCCTTCCTGGGATTCTGAAGGGAATACTCTCTCCATCTCTCCTTCAAGGCCCCATCAGGCTGCCTACCTATAATATGCTTTAGGTCTCCTAACATTCTCCTCCCATAAGGTCCAATCATGCTCCCCTCCTACACATCCCAGCCAGCTCAATGGTAGTGAGGCTCTAATACAGCGCATTCCGAAGGGTAATCTCATGTTAGCTCCTTGCCACTCACCTGCTTCTCTTTTCAAGTTATAACAGTAAATAGGCGAATACTCAAAGAATACATTAAATAACAAAATGAGAACATGTAAAGAATTAGAATCAAACAACCAGGTAGAAAAAAGGGTTGTTTTTAGCACAACAGGTGATTTGTCCAGATCTGTGATGCTAATAGGAAGATTACAAAATGGGAAAATCAAGTGAGAAAGTGAAAAACTGGTAAATTCTTCAAGAGATAGTTTATATAATCAGAAATAAATTCTAAAATAAAGATGAGAAATAACTAGTTACAGCAATAACTAAGTTTGTAGCTTGGTTTTAATCAGGTAACATGGCCACATCAAAAAGTTACAGTAGCTCACATCTCAAATCTTGTCCTTAACTATCATCTGTTATAAATGCCGCCATCACTGAAATTCCCAAGAGGTTTACTAACATTTTCAGCTACTCTGAGTGCAAACTAGTGTTCCTAGGAAAAAGTCATACCTTACACTGAGCGCTTTACAAAAGCTAATTAACAGATTAAACCTTGATGATTGTGGAGAGGTTGGAATGTTGCAGGTCTAAAGCCTGACTACAATTGACCTTGCTATGGTTAGCCCCCCAATTGCCTTTCCTTGCCTACCTCTGTGTCTGACCTAATATCCTTTAGATTACCAAGAGAAACCCTTTGGAATATACCCAGACCACTGATTTCCACCAACCAAAAGGCCTCAAGAATGTTATGGATAGCATCCGAGACCTGTAACAGCTACTTCCCACTCTGCTGGAACCTACCATCTGTCATTTCCACCAATGTATGTAGAAGTGTATTGACTTATAAAATTTCATGAGATTTTACCATACTGGAGCATAGTATTTGGGAAAACCTGAATTTGTGTTCCTGGGCCATAGTCACTCATATTAAATTCCAGAATAAACCATTTCTTATTCCCTCTGAAATGAAAGTCATGGTTGTGTATGTGTCTGTTTTGAATTAGCAAGTGTTATATCATGTTTGTTTTAAGTTACATACTTTAATTTTACTTTAACATCTCTATAAAGCCAAAAAAGAAATTGGGCAAGAGAAATCGGTAACCAGGTACTGATATGTATGTCTACTCATTTGTTCAGTTAACAAATGTGTACATCCAGGCAGTAGTGATGTACACCTTTAATCCCAGCACTTGGGAGGCAGAGGCAGGAGGATCTCTGTGAGTTCCAGGCCAGACTGGTGTACAGAGTGAGGTCCAGGACAGCCAGGGCTGATACACAGAGAAACCCTGTCTGGAAAAACAAAACACACACACACACACACACACACACACACACACACACACAAAGGGGAAAAAATGTGTATTAAAGACATTCTTCGTTCTAGGTAGTAAGAGTCTACAGCAGTACACAAAAATAAAAATCTTTATACCCATGGGGGTAGACTTCTTATAAAACATACAGCAAGGGTGAGGTTGATCCTGGGAAATAAACTATTATTTCATATATGGAGACATTTGACAGAAATGAGTGAATCCTGAGGTTATATGGCATATACTATTCGAAAGGACAGCAAATTCCCAGGGCCAGAAATGGGAATACTTGTGCGGGGTGGGATGGGGGTTGGGGTGGGGTGGTGTTACTATAATAGTGGAGTGACAGAATCCAAAGCCAGATCCTGTGGAGCCTGGAAGAATGGGAGAACTTACTCAGAGGGAATGGGAAAAGCTTAGGGAAGTTTTGAGCAGATCTACAATGACTATCACATGGAGGCTGTGGGCAATCGGACTACTCAGAAATGACTTGGATGAAAGTGTTAGGTTTGGATTGAACAGCTACTTCAAAAGTACAAGTGGCCCTCACTACACAGCAGAACGCGGAACTGCAAGGACCGCACTCTACGGCAACAGGAGTGACTGTACACTGGAGACAAAGGGAGTAAAATGCAACATTGAAGACGCATTTTAAGCAGTCTATTGATTTCCAAGTGTAGCTCTTTCATTTTCAGTGTTCTTGAGAGAGACCCTGAAGAGAGATGAAAACTTGTGAGTCATGACTATACATGACTTGGAAAGGCACTGGGCGATAACGAAGAGATCACCTGAACCCACAACATATATTGAGGTAAGGGGCAGATGGGTAGATTGGTAAACGATAAGCCTTTAATCCCAGCACTTTCGATACAGTTCCAGGCCAGCCAGGGCTACACAGTAAGAACCTATCTCTAAATATACACAAACAGATACATATACATAAAAATAAAAGCAGAAAACTAGTCGCGAACCTAACCAAGACTGGGGAATGAGTGGTGTCCCAGTAGTTAACTGAAGTATTTCAAAACTCAGTAAGTGGTCACTTAGGTCAAAGCTGGTGATGGGTTAGTTAACAACAAAAGTGTAAACTGATTGTTGATGGCTATCAAAAAGCTTTTTTTGGTGAAGCGGAAGGACAGCCTTCAAGGCTGAGTGCTACATTCAAGGACGAATACGGTTCTCTCCCAAGAACTTGCAGTAAGTTTAAATGGCAAACGATTAACTGAGAAACGATAAACTGGTTTGAGAAAACAACAAAATTACTGAAATGTGTAAAAATTCGGGAACATTTTAGTGGACATTCAATGAACCACTTTCAAGTTCTACGCCACAGGCGTCCACGTATCTTTATGCTTCTCTTCTGGCTTAGCAGAATGTTGTAAGCAGTTAAGAGTCTTAAGGCAAGCTGGCAAAAGGAGATTTAAAAAAAAAAATCCTCTGCCAACGAACATATTAAAATTAGCTCTGGTTGTTCAGAGAAACCAAGGAGCCCGAGCGCAGCAAGAAGGCTTGAAGTTGAAAGACCAAAGGAAAAGCACTCGGAAGCAACAGGAAGCAGGGGTCGAGCACCGCAGACGGGGTTCTATGAAGACGGAACTAGGCCAAAGGAGGCGGAGTGGCCTGGGGGCTCCGCAAGATCGAATGCGTTGGGGAACCCCTTTCCAAACCGAGGGGCTGCCTCCGGGATCTAGAGGAATGGACCACGGATCTAGTGCGGAACTTACGCAGCAAAGTTGGTCTGCTTGCGGGTGCTCGTTGGAGAGGTAGAGGTGTACATAGTGGCGACCCGCAGACTTAGGGCCCAGCGCCCTCTCCCTAGCGGCTTCTGCAGTACCGGGACCCCCAACCGCCCGCGTCAGCGGCTTTGGGAATGTTTGACGGGCGTCATGGCGACCGAGGAACCCGGCTCAAGAAGCGGCCGCGCGGTTGGCTGGCCGCTCGAGGTTGAGGAGGAGGGCGGAGGCGGAGGGGAGGGCAGAGGGTTGGTGGAGCTGGAGGAAGCTCGGGCGACGACTCGGAGGAGGCGGGCGGCCCAGGCCCTAGGCCCCTCCCAGGCTGCGAGTCTCCCGGCTGCAGGCGGATGGATGGGGCGTCTCCAGGCGGCGGCGGCAGCAGCGGAGGCGGCGGCAGCGGCGGTGGCTGTAAGTGCAGCCTCCACAAACCACCTTCCCTATCCTTCCATCGCAAACCAGAGCTCCAGAGGCGCCCGCAGTCCCCTTTCCCCACTTCCCCTCCCCCACGGCAGAGCGCCGCCCGGAAGACCCTTGACTTCCGGGGCGGGGCTGCCCCCGTGAGTGCCGGGCGCGCTGGCGGCTCGGAGGCACTGCCGTCCCGTGCGCACGCGCAGCTGCCGCCCCTCCCCTGCCCGGTCTTTTCGGCCTTGGCGGTGGCGGCGGCGCCAATCTTCGCTGCTTCCGCGGGCACGCCGGGACTACGCTGCGGAGTGAGTTCGCCGGGCCGGCAGGCCAGCTACCGCCCCTTTCGGTCGGGCCTCGCTCCGCGGCAGGGGTGTGGCTTCCTGGCCACTCCCCCGTGGCTCCACCTCTGTGCCCCTGATTTTCCCCAGCTGTCCCAGCCAGTGGAGGGCTCTGGGGCAGAGCATCCCCTGAGGTGATGGGCTCAACCTGGGTCTACCTGCCATTGTCGGAGGGAGCTAAGGGACTTGAAGACGGCATTGCAGGGAACGAGCCGCTCCCGGTGCCTGTCACCCCCCCTCCCCCTACCCCCCGCCGCGAGTGGCCTTATTCTTTTGGCTTGTAATATAGAAGCTCCTGGCCTGGTGCCCATCTCTGGTCCTTGCATGCTGTGTGACCTTGGGCAAGTCACTCCCCCACAGGCTTCAGTTTTCTTATATTAAATCTCCTCAATCTTTGTAATTTTGCAGAAGACCTTAGGCAGTTTTAAGACTGAGATGACCCGAAATTGACTAAACCTTTCTTAAATCTTGGGTGAAATACGGAAACCTAATTATCGGGTTCCCTTTTTAATCTTTAGCATTACTTACAAATTGCAAGACTCAATTTTTTACTTGTTTGCTTCTTTTTGCTGAAACTGCCATGGGGGGCGGTTGACCTGGTTCTCAGACATCTTTTTGAAAACGTGAGACTGGGTGAGCTTGTGGGAACATTGTTTCTGTCTAGTCCCTACTGAGGATTTCTTTTCCTTTAATTCAGATGGTGTGGTGGCTCGATTCTCCCAGTGCCTGGCTGAGTTTCGGACGTGGTTAAGAACCAACTGGTTGAGGTTCAATGCAGACAAGACGGATGTGATGCTGGTAGGCAGGGGCACAATTGGAGAGGAAGGAAGGGAGGGCAAGAGCGAACTCCCTCATGTGATAGAAACGTCATGATTACTGTCTCTTCTAGTGTTGTAGGACGGCTAATGGCCAACCCTTTCAAGACTTTGGGGGAGATAAAAATAACATCAGCAACGTTAAGAATTATAAACTACAAGTTTGCAGCATAAGGATACAAAGGGGGCTGCTGAATGAAATTGTATGGAAAATTTACAAAAGGAACCCACACTGTCCTTGGAAGAGCCAGATCTCTCTATGTGTTTTAGGATGGCATT
The DNA here is from genome assembly GCF_903995425.1 of Onychomys torridus. Lineage (NCBI taxonomy): Eukaryota > Metazoa > Chordata > Mammalia > Rodentia > Cricetidae > Onychomys > Onychomys torridus. The sequence goes on from NC_050444.1 coordinate 119,777,418, forward strand.
AATACAAGAACTAACGAAGAGATAATTACTGTTGCATAGTTGTGAAGCCTCCAGATGTAATGTGCTGCTGTGCTTTGCAACCTGCATTCTTACTAAAATCAAGATAAATTCAATCTGTCTCAGATGTCATTAGAGAAAAATTTTGAATGTAGGTATTTTGTCATCACATACACAGTGTAGGCTGTCGTTCCTAAATACAAGTTTTAGGAAATAGTTCAGAAAATAGTCTCCAAAGAGGACTCATGGACTTGGAGAATTTTAAGATCTTAGTTATGCTGTGTTCATCTGTATCAGGCAGAATTCTTACATATATTTTCTTGGTGTACTTTGAGAGGGACTTTTTGAGTTTGACAAACAAACATGCCTATATAGCAGATATATAACTAGTTTTTGAGTCAGGTGTTGGTGCTGAGTAAAAGGTTATAAATATTAGGTGAATGTAAGTTGTTAAAGGAGTTTTTATTGATTGAGGTACTGATTGGAGTATAATTGTGAGCCTAAGTATATTTGTTAGCAACTAAGTAGCTCTGGAGAGTGTGTGCATGTTTGTGAATGCATGCATGCTTGTGCAACATGCATGCACTCATACATATGCCCCTTAGAGCTACTATAACTTTTTCTTATAGTATTGGAGCTTGAACCCAGGGCCTCACATGCTAGGCAAGTATTTTACCACTGAGCTATACCCCCAGCTCTCATTTAACTTTGGAATGGAGAATTCAGTAATTGGCATAAAAGAATACATTGCTGGATAGAATAGTTGTGAGTAGCTTAATGTGGTAAAAATTAATGTTAAGTTTCTCCAAAATAAGGAGGCTTTTTAGGTTTAATTAGGCCTTATATAGTATTTTTTGTTTGTTTTGAGATAGAAAACAAACACCTTGCATACGAGTTGGAATCAGCTACATTTTTTTTTTTTTACGTTAACTTAAAACAGTTTAACATAGAATTCTAACAGTCGACACTTTGCATGTCACATTAATAAATTCTAATGAGTTTGATCAGGTTATTGGTGAATTTTCCTATGCATTTTACTCTGCCATGACCTGCTTCCAGATACATTTTTTTTTTGGTTAGCCTGAGTGTAAATTTGGACTGTTTTCATTTGAGTGCGAAGATGTTTCTTGAATTTATAGAGTGCTGAAGAACTAGGAGTGATAGGTGAAAGCGAGGGAGTGGCTTCTGGCTTTTAAGACAGGGAGACTGAGCCAAGCATTTACACTGTGTTTGAAAAGAGCAGCCTCTTCAAGAGGCTCAGCGAAGTCTCTGGAAGTCTGTAAACACAGGCAGAGAGGCTTGGGAGTGGGAACTCCCTGGCAGATCCTACCTGACTGAGGACCTCAAGGTCCTATGCAACAGGAAGAAGGTAGGAATAGTGAGTCCTTATGCATCTGACACCAACGGGGTAAGGAAGGGTTTTCAGAAAGACATAGCTTCCCTTGAAGGTGGTTTCTGAGGCTCTGAACAGTGGGGTGGTCAGTAGGACAAAATGCAGGTATCCTGAGTTCAGCGGTACTGAGTTGTGTATGACCTACTGTGTTAGAGCCGGCTCTCCTCATCTCCAGAATGTCTAGAAAACACTGCACTCAGTTTGTTTGTCCAAGATGAACTATTTAGAGGGAATGCCCGCCCCTCCCCAAAGGATGATGCCATTTAACGTGAATAATATTACTTGGCAATATCAGTTAAGTTAAAGGCGATTACCAATAAGTGCCTATTCAGAATGTTTCGGACTTGATGTTCCTACCTGAGGGCTCACTCCATAACTCAGGGAATCTGAGTCTGTTCTTTACCACCATTGGGATTTTTGTTGATGTTTTAAGTGAAGTCTCAGAGACTCAAAGAACTAAAGCAAGTTTTACTTTTGTATTAAATGTCAACAATACTCCAGCTTTCCTTTAAGTGGCCAGCTAACATCCATCTATATTAACCATTCATAATTTAGTGCCAAGTCCTCCTTCACCACCATGGTATTAAGACCTCTGTTATTTTACCTGTGCTCACCTCTGGCCCACACACGTTCATTGTTCTTTGCCTTTAGCTTTTTTTTTCACCTAGTGAGAACTATTTGGATAGAGACTAACATTTTAAAACAGTTCAAAGTAGTGCCTTAATTTAATAAAACTATATATACATATATATATATACCTGTGCTAAAATATTTATTTCCCTCCAGGAGTTTGTGGGGGGAGGAAGCTGTTAATCTTTAAAATAAAGTGAAAATACTGTACAGTGCAGTTAATGGTAAGAATTGTTTGTAGATTTGGGAACCTTAAAGTTTTCCTTTCTCTTCTTTCCCTTGCTTTTCTTTCAGTAGAAAATGTGCATCAGATGTTTATGTTTAATTGGTTTACAGACTGTCTCTGGATTCTTTTCCTGTCAAATTACAAGGTAATGTCCTTTCACTTAGCAGCTACTTCATATACCTGTAAATGCAGTTTATTCATGCACAAATTGTTTTTGGGCGTAAGACGTTCAGGTTCATGTTCAGTGTTTAGAAATGGGAAAAGCCTTGATGGGATCTAGAATTTTAAGGAAATAGAAATAATTTAAGAAATCAGCACCCCCATATTACATTATAAGTATGAAGTTTAAGAAAGTTAATGTGTGTACACATTTGCACAGTGCATTGTTAGTCATTGTACATTACTTAGAGGTAATGAGTATCATTTAACTGATTGATTTTGGTAGTCATTTTGAAACTTCATTAAGGAAAATCCTTATTTAGGAAAAAAGCTGGTCTTTTGAAAAAAAGCTTTTTAAACTTCTGGTTTAGCAAAATATCTTACTGCTCATTATAATATCAGCCTTAAATCTATTTTAGTCAGCATCTACTTTAGGAAATTGGAATAAATCATTGGCCCTGACCATTATCATTATGGACCACAAGGCCATTTAGCAACCCCAGGCCAGTACATTAAAACAAACTTTCTACTTGCAGGTGTTCTAGGCATTGCAAGTAAGTAGGCTCTGTCTCCCTGCGTCAAATAGACATCCACCGAAGAGCAGCTTTTCATTACTTTACATTTGAAACTTTCGTGTAGTTGTGCAAAAATTCCTCCCATGCAGAGCTGTGTTGCTAGCAGTATCTCAAAAAGTGAGGAAAACCTAACATCCTCTGCTCTTCGTCCTTGCGCTCTGCCAGTTTGGGCAGCTAGGGTTTTCTTGTCGGGAATCACCAGGGGAAGTGTTTGTCGGAGCGCGCTTCGTGCTGCTGTTGTGTCCGGGCAACATCTGTTTTCTAGCTAAAACACTCCAGAAGTGACCGACGTGTAGACTAGGAGGTATTTTTCCTCCTGCGGCGGGAGTGCCCCGCCGGCCCTCGCCCGGACCTGGCGCGCGCGCTGCCCGGGTGCCGAGTGGCGGCTCTCGGGCCCGCCCCTCGCGCGCTCCCCGGGGACGGGCGGCCACGGGGCCGCGCGCGCCCTGCTCCGCGCGTGCCCGCGGGCCTCTCCCCTCCCGTCCCGCCGAGCTGGGCGCCGCGAGGGGGCGGAGCGGGGTGTGGTGGCGCGCTCGGGCGGCTCCTGCGCGTTCCCGCCGAGGCGGCGGCGGAGACGGCGGCGGGAGCCCCGCGGCCCAGGCGCACATCCGGGTTCTGGCCGCGACCCGCCGCGGCGATGTGACCCGGTGGCGCGGCCAACATGGCGGAGGTAAGAACGAGCGCCCCTCCCCGGCGGGGCCTCGGTGGAGGGCTGCGGGCGGGAGGCGCGGGCCTGCCCGGGTCGGGCCTGTGGCGCCGCTGCCCACCTGTTGTCCGGCCGGGCAGCCGGGCTGGGCTCCACGGAACTTAGTTGGGTGGAGAGGCTCCGTCGGACTTGAGGCACTTGGGAGGCGGCTGCAGCGTGAGGAGCGGGCGAGGGCGCTCGTCCGGAAGCCGCCGGTGGCGCAACTTCACCGGCCGGCCGGCCCGCCCGCCTGCCTGCGCGGCCCGCGGACTTCGCACAGCCTGCGCCCGCGAACTTTCTTCCCTCGCGAGCCCAGACGTCGCTGCGCGGCTGCTGACCTGCGGTCTGGGTCCGGGGGAGAACAAGCTGACCCGCTTTTGATTAATTTAGTAATTTTCTTGAGAGTGTAAAGGTGAGCAGGAAGAATTAACCCAGTAGGCCCTATCCAGCTCCAAACTGGGGATTCTTCCCCCAGACAGAACCTCCAAGTTTCTTTTCCACACTCTACCTCTTGAACTGGCTGGTGTCATCCCCCCCCCCCCCCTTAAAAACCAAACCCAAAAAATTTTACAAATGAAAGTATCAAAGCGGTCTATTATTTACTCTATTTTATTTTTGCCCATTATTTACCTTTTTTTCTTCTTTTCTTGGAGGAAGCTTTTCTTGTTTCTCTTGTCCCTCTGATTTGCTATAGGACTTAGAACCCAAGGGTCTTGTGCAAGGCAGACACCCTACCACTGAGCCGCATCCCTTCCCTGCCTTCTCTTCATGTCTAGTAAACAAGTTCCCCTGGTTAGCGCTCAGATTGGGCGGCAAACAAGGTGCTTTAGGAGTAATTAGGCCTTAGAATATGCTATAGGAAATTTTAACATTGTGTCTGGTTTTAAGCCTTTAAACATCAGTTCTGTAGTTCGCTTTGCTTAATTTTTATCCCCCTGGAGTTCACATTATTATATTTGGACCTTTTGGATCTCTATTGAGGCAATTCGTGAAAATATAAGGCAGAAAATTGCCAAACATTTCCATGTTTTTATGTCAAAGGCACCAAAAATTAGATTGAGGAAGTAAGTGATTTTATTTACTACTTAGCTCTCAGTTTTCCGGGCCTTCATTTGCTAAATGAAGTGGATAGTGACTACTTTTGTTTATACATAATATCCCTATTAAATCTTGAAATACAGAAACACAAGATGGTGAGCCTTTCATGTACTAGTCAGGCTTCCTGGAGTAGTTTTTTTGGGTGTTAACTTGTATTACAGAATTGCCTTTATATTTATGTCTTGGATTTTTTGCTATTGAAGAAAGGAGATTTTTATGGTGGTAGTACTATTTGCTGCCAGTATTGAAAATACTTAATGTTACTGACTTACCGCCAGAATGTGTTATGTCTGTTTTCATTTTCTTTACCTATTCATAGTTAAAGAATTGCAAGACATGAGTTTAGTGAACACAGTACTTTCATTTCACTTCAGTGTGCCTGGTATGATCCACTCACCTGAGTGTTCCTGGACTCCATTCCTGGTGAGGTCTGACTCCTGTGCCACAAGAGGAAGTAGAGTATCTAGTTGGATTTTCAGGCATCTTACCAGTTAACCTCCGCTGGATTCCTTTTGCTGAAAACCCACTGAATACATGGAGCAGTGTGGCAGTGCTGTACTGTGGCCCTGTGTAGTCATATCCCACAGCAAGTTATCAGAAGTAGCTTTGGTACAAGAATACTGAAACTTGAGTTCAAAGAAACCACACCTAAAAACTTGACTTCCAGCATACTGAGAACATTATTTTGTTACATTAGCATTTTTGTTTTAGAAATTAAAGGGAAGAGGTGTGCTGAAACTTTTTCTAGTTTAAGCCACACTTCTTAGCTATTTCATCATGTGGAGATGGAATTCTTAATGATTTGCAGGAACACCTGGATGGTTCAATGTCAAGAACTTGACTTATTTTCATTGCATCTGTTTAATGGTCTGGAATATATTTTATATTCTTCTAGTGTTGATAGGTTGCTCTTTGCTTTGCTGTGTAGGATAGAACCTAAGGGTCTCGTGGAACATAGAGGAGTGTAGGAACTTTATGTGTCGATGAAAATATCCTAACATAGGTGAAGTGACAAGTAAATTTATAGTTTTCCTTGTCCCTATTCTTTAATAATTGGGATTTTTCTTAAGAACTACAGTTGTGAAATGGTGGAGAGATGATTGGTTAAAAATGTTTTTACTTACCTCTGTATAGACTTAATAGGGTTATTCTTTATGATGTATGCAGTAAAGAATTTGCATTCAGAACTACTATACTTTTGATTAAGCAAAGCTGAGAGCAGTATGCATTTATTTGATAAGTATGAGGGGAATTGAAGCTTTTTGAAGAAGCATAGCTCCAGACGAAAATTTAAGTATTCTGCTTGTAGACTTATGTTGTTCTTTCCTACTTCAGAGATTGTTCTTGACATTGTTTTTCTAGAAAAATACTTGATTTGTAACTTCAAGTGGCATAAATACGGTTGTAATATGTAATTTTTTATTTGTTGTCTTTTTATACTGATCTGGTCATCTTTGTGAGTTTATAACAGGAAGTATACATTTAGTGGTTCTTAATTGTGGGCGTGTTAAAATGTGTTTCGTGTGCACAGAAGAATTAGTAGTATTTCCCAGTGCTTATTATAACTTAAGATTACTTACCGTAGGCTTCCTAAAGGAGGCTCTCCTAGTTACACTAAAAGGAAGGAAATTACAGAGTAGTCACAGTTTTACAGTCAGGGAGGAGGACAAAGAAAAAGGGGAGGAATAGTTGATCCTTAGGGCTTATAAGGAATGTGGTGCACGGACCTTTGGGAACAAAGAATTTTTGTCATTTATTTCAGAGTATGTAAACATACAGAGATTCTTTAAAAAAAAAAAAACAACAACAACATAAGCCACAGTACAATTTAAGATCTCTATTTACCTGAGTCTTAGTTCTGTAACAAAATATTTAAATGGACTTGCTTAATGTATTAAATATTTTCAATAATGATACATTTATTTACTATTATATCCATCCCTCTTAAAAACATATTCCCTGTTTAGCATTATTTGAATTTGTTTGGATTTTGGGTTGTTGTTTGTTTTTAAGGAAATTGGATTGTGTTTCTCTTCAGTGTTAGTTTCCCTTAACAACAGTAACTTAAACTGTAAGCAGTTCTCTATAGTGGTGATGAGTTTTATTTTCTCTGCTTATTATATGTTTCTGAAAGCTATCCAGAATAGTCAGGAACTCCAGTGCTGCATGACAGTCCTGAAATATTTAATAATTTGGTGGGACTAAGAGTCAGTGCACTTGATAACCTAGATGGGAGAAATAAGAGAAGTGAGTTAATTTAAGATAATGTTGGTGAAACTAATACATTTCCCTTATAATTTAGATGTAAATACTGCCAATGAAGCATAAGTATGTCTTTATGGAAATAAACAGCTATATTAAAATTTCTTGCTTAATATTCAGATCAAATCTTGTGTGCTTTCAAAGGATTAACAAATGGCTTCAGAATTCATAGCAGTGACTAAACTGTTGCTTGGGCTTTTCGATGGCTATGTAACTTAAAAAATATGTGTGTGTGTGTGTGGTGTGTGTGTGTGTGTGTGTGTGTGTGTGTGTGTGTGGTTTCTAAAGCAGCACTACACTGTAGCTTTATGCCAATTGAGATTACCTTTTCCTGTAGTCATAGATTTAAAAAATCAAGGCAGAAAACAGTATTCAACTTACCCACCTTTTAGCTGCATTTTGAATAATTCATAATGAAAGTAAACCTAAGTTTCAAAGGAACTTAAAGAATTGTAAGGCTTTTCACCATAGAGAAAATGAAACAGATCAGTATTAATGCACTTAGTCTGTGTAGCACAGTCAAGTCTCAGACCTAGACTTCTGTTTTTCCGGTGCTTGTCTTCCATAATGCCATTCTACCTTCGGAAGTATTGCTGCTCTGGTAAATTTCCTAATTTCAACTTCAAGTAGTCTGGAGAGTAACAGCAGAGAAGTTTGACGAATGCACATTTGTATGGGGGAGTAGAACGGTAAGCTTTTGACACAGTATGCATCCTGGTAGGCTTCCCAAACTGCATCTCAGCCTGTTACCTCAGTTCCTTCATGAATCTAATTTATCGTCTACCTTCCTAAGAAAGTGATGCAACACTTAAAGAAATGGTGGTAGAATTGGCCTGAGGGAGAAAGTCATTTTTCTTTTCACTGAAGATCTACTGAGTCCTTTGAACACATTGATTTTTATAAAAATAATAGTAATCTAGTCTCTTTTTTTTTCTAGAGTTGGTCTTTGACTCTCACAAATTAGGGTTTTCTGTTTTAGAGAAGTAAAGAATTGAACACAGTTGAGGCACTGAAATTAGAGCAGCAACCTTATCAACAGAATCACTAACTGTGGAGGAGGTGGTACACAGGAGGAATGGAGCAGAGCTCCTGCTTTTATTTCAGCCTGTTTTTATCCTTCGATGTCCTTCTGCCTAGGTAGTTTTCTATCCCACATAAACATGTATAGACCAAAAATAAAACTGTAACTTTAAAAAATTATAATTAAGAAATAGTAAAAAGCACTAGTATTTTAGGTTTTTGTTTTGTTTTGTTCTTTGTTTTTGAGACAGGGTTTCTCTGTGTAGCACTCGCTGTCCTGGAACTCACCCTGTAGACCAGGCTGGCCTCGAGCTTAGATCCGCCTGCCTCTGCCTCCCCAGTGCTGGAATTAAAGCGCACTAGTGCTTTGTTTTGTTTAAAAAAAAATTTTTAAGAGACTTACAATTCCACAAGATAATCCACATTTTCTTTTTTAAAAAAGAATGAGTAATATTTGAAAATACCAGCAATACAGAAAAATACAAAATGGAAAAGCACTGTGCTTCCTGACTCATTCCCTGGATATAGCTATTATTACTGATTTTATTAAACTCTTAATATCTTTTCTAGTCCTCTTTAGCTCAAACACATAATCTGTTTCATCATCATACTACAGACTCGCGGTTACTTGGAAGAACCCTGTATCGTTTCTAAATTACATAAATAATGAATTTAAAATTTCCACCCAACTCTTTGCTGTAAACAAGTTATGGTAATACATCACTCACACACATTCACATTCACCTACATGGGTAATAGTAGGCTGTGTTGATGTTGGTAAAAGATCTCCTAAATGGTTGTAGTCATTCATATTTTTTCTTTTAGCAATAATGTGAATCTATTTTAAGGATATTTTATTCCTCTAATTTTTTTTGTGTCGTTCATAAAAATAAATATTATTAAAAATAAGTACTTACAGTCTTCTTTCTAACTGTGATATTAAAAGGTAAATGATCCAAGCTGTTTTGGAGTAGATTGTTAAATCGAGACTAGTTTCTAAAGAAACATAACTGTTGAGCAAGATAAATAATCAGCTTGTTTTCATATTTTAAGCATGCTTTGAGCTGGTAAAAAGTTTTTAGAAATAGAGAGTAATGAGGAAAAAAGGAACAGCGAGGTTTGACTTTGTCGCAGAGGTATGAGGTGTAGAGGGATCTTGAGTGATAGGTTTCCTCAGTTCTGTCTTCGCCACCACCATGGAACTTTCATCTTTTCAGTGCATAACCCGAGTTTACTGTGTATGAAGTAAGTGGGCACAATAGGTGTTTCTGCTACATTATGATTAAAATAAAGGAACTCCATTTAAGAATGTGTAGCACTGTGAATATATATATTTTTTTTTTCTGTTACCTTGCATGTCTATAAAAATGCTCTCGTTCTATATTGAAACCCCTATATTGTGATAGTAAATACAATTTTATCTTGAAAGAATCATTTTTATCATTTGAATAAAAGGAGTGCTCACAGTCAGAACTTTTAAAATGCTTGTTTTCAGCAGGTAATCTTTGATTTAATTGGATGCAATAAAGTTACAATAAACAGTTCTCACTCTTTCCTTCAAAACTGGTAAAGTTTTATTTGCGAAATAGAGAACTAAAATGTATAGACACTTAGCTTGTCCTGTCCTTCTCCAGCTTGTGAATGCTGTCATCAAGCCCAGCATGTCTGACAGTACTGAATCTCTTTGAACATTAAGAGAGTAGTACCTTGTGCTTACTACTGCCACCAGTCCTCTGAACACAGGCCTCCTGAGGAATAGAAAGTATTTGGGGCCTTTTTAGAACTTCAAAGTGGAAACTGTTTGCGGGTAATACTCATCAGCGTGATATTGTTATTTACTGCTGGTGAAAGGCCTCTTATAAACTGAAGAACACAGCTTCCATATTCAGTACCCTGTTGTTGATAATAGCTAATGCTGTTAATCCTTTTCATGTCCAGTAGTAGTTATTTTTAGCCAAAAGATGTCGTGCTCCCCTTTTTAGGTGGGGTCTCACTGTATATTTCTGGCTGGTCTGGAACTCACTATGTAGACCAGATCAACCTCGGACTCACTAACCTCTTCCTGCCTCTGCCTTCTGAGAACTAGGATTAAAGTTGTGCCAACACACTTGATTTCAGAAAGCTTTTTTCTTTTTTAATCAGAAGACTATAAAACATTGTAGTATTAAAAAAAATATGTTCAGGAGCTATATCTCTTTGAGTCCTAATCTGTAAGAAGTTGTGGTTGTTTATGCCACATTTGTTTCAGACATTTACTTGAAAAGGAATGTGATAAAGCTTTTCTGTAGTACTGATCAACTTGGCACCAAATGAAGTCATTGAATGATGTAATTGTCCAAAGGTTAGGTTTATAGTTGGGATTAAGATTTTAAAATGTTGATTTGTTGGCTAATAGATGTGGTGCCTACACCCATTTCACGTCAGAACTGTGTAGTTCTGCCCTTTTTATGGTTATAATATTATTTCTATGGCCTCCTGCTCTCCAGCTTCTCATCAGAGAAACCAAAGTCAATAATTCTCTTAACTGTTTTGGCCTGCTGCCTTTGAAGTAATGATGGTGTGGTGTAGGAAATATATAATACTGTCTACACTGTTTTTGTTTGTTTGCTGTTGTTGTTGTTAGAAAAACCGTGTTGAAGGGATGAAGTGTTCTCTTACTAAGGTTTAGAGGTAGAAATTGGACCTTTGAAAAAGCACCTCAAAAGAAGCCAGCACAACTGGAATCTAGAATACCACATTTACAATGAGGCAGGTTTCAAAATGGAACAGACAGAGATCTGTCTTAGATTCCCTGGCTCTTGAAAACTGAACACTTTTCCCCCCATTTGTTTTATTGCCTTACCTTTCAGTCCTGTTGTGTTTAGCCGAAGAGATATTCTTAATAGCATGCTCTTGCCAGTAGCTTCCTCCTTCTCACAACATCCGTGGGGAGCTCTGGCTGAAGTGGCATTTTTTAAGTTCTCCCAAGTTATTGAATTTGTCTAGAAGGAATTATGTTTGAAGACAGAGATAAAAAAAAATTACGCTGTCAATGGTAATATTAGTAAAAATAGTTGCTACCAATTTTATCTGTATATTTTTCCATTTAAGGTTGCTAATGCATGAGTGGTACAGTGATACCTGTAAGTTCTAAACTTGGGATGCTGAGGCAGAAGATCATGATCAAAGCCATGCTAGAATTTAGAAAGATCTTGTCCTTCTGGAGGGTGAGGGGGATATAGCTATTGGTTGAACACTTGCCTGGCGTGTGCATGTGGGAAGCTCTGGTTTGGTCCTAGTGCCGTGGTCAGGAGGGAATGTAATTGTTTCTACATCCTGTTTCACAATTTGGTTGTTTTGAGCTTTAGAAACCACTGATAGCAAATTTTGTGTATGTTATGGTTATTTCAGTATAAGTAGGATAAAACCTATTACTGAAGATTTTAATATCTAAAACCATACCTCTTAACTCACCTATATTTTTGAAGACTGTGTTTGCTTTTAAAACCAGAATTTCATATTACTATTTTTGCTTCTAACTCCAAGAGTGTTTTAGATTTTTTTTTGGGGGGGGGGTTAAGCATAATGAAAGGGAAAGATGATGTGAACAATTTTGGTTTGTGTTAGACATTAAAACTTATTGTAAGTTCTTGGTGCCATTAGTCATTGAATGCTTTTTAGAATGTTTATAAAGGTACACTACACAAAAATGCTAATTTATTTTCTTTTCCCCTCAGCCATCTGTTGAGTCTTCAAGTCCAGGTAAGTATTTTTATGTGTTTTTATAATCCTGTTTGACTATTTGTCCTGTTAGGTAAGATAAAGGCTAGAGGAGCTAGACTGTCATCTGACTTGCTTTTCTTCTGAATGCTTCTTTTTTCTGGGGAAAAAGAAATGGATGAAATGTTTGACTGCTCATGAAAGTACAGGTGAGGCAAGCTCATCCTCCTAACTGTCCGGGCTTTCCTTCCCTCTCCTCCTCTCTTTGTCCCTTGTTCTCTTCCCTGTCTTCCACTCTTCTCAGTTGCTTTACGTATTTCTTAGAGTTTAAAATTGTTTTTTAACTGAAAGTGTACATGAAATAATGCTTTTGAAGAGGAGTCAGTTAGCTTAAAGATAGTCAACATTTTATTTGATGAAAAATTATTAATGAATGTGTTTACCATTGAAGGGCATAGTAAAGTAAGTCAGCCATTCAGCAGGGGAATTGCATTGGAAACATAAGGAATTTATTCATAGATTTGAGTACGTTGTATATACTTTTAACTGTTCATCTAGGATTTTTATATTCTTCCTTCAATATTGCATACATTTTTTTTTTTACTCTTTGGGAGTCCTCTGAGGTGTGTTTTGTTTGAAAATAACTCACACATTGAATATTTAACAAAGTTTAGCACCATGTTGCTGAATTTTGCATATTAAAGCTATCTACGTTGTATTGTAATTTTATTTTGGATTTTTTTTTTTTTTCATTCATTTTGGTGGTTGGTTGTCCCCCACTCCCAAATAGGGTTTCTCTGTGCAGCCCTGGTTGTCTTGGAACTTGCTCTGTAGACCAGGCTAGCCTTGAACTTAGAGTTACACCTGCCTCTGCCTCCCGAGTGCTGGGGTTAAATCCAAGTCCACCATTGCCTGGCTTGTATTGTAATTTTTAGAAAGCTTTGTGTGTGTGTGCGCTTAACATGAATAGTCTTTTAATAATCCAGGATGCTTCCATGGACATGAATTGTTGTGTTCTGGAGGTTGGAGTACACTATTAAATAACTTGAGTGTTGACTCTACACTTGCTTTTGTCTTTATTTCAGCTAAAAGTAGTTTGTCTTCTTTTTTCTGTATGCTTAAGAGTAAAATATATTGGTCTTTGTAACTTTTTGTTTTTTTTAACTTTGTGATTTATAAATGAGTTCAGGATGGTAGGAGTTAGAAGTAAACATGAGATCAGTAAAGTGTATATACCCCATTATATTGGTTGTGGGATATAGAGATATTTCCAGTATTTTTTTTTTTCTTTCAAAACTTCAGAAATAAATTTTGCTGAAAAAAGAAAATGGATTCCCTCTGTTTATTTGTGTAGGGGTGCAGATTCCTTAAGCTTTAGAATTTCTTTCAAGGCATTCATTAATAAGTACATAAATATTAGGGCCTTTGGCAGAAGGAGTATTTGTTGCTATGCACAATTATAGAGAGTTACTAAAGTTAATAGAATTAAGGATAGAGGCCTCTCTCACATAAAAAAATATTGTTTAATGGTCATAGGCTGCTCTTCATAGCATCTATACTTGGGAGTCAATGCTAGCAGTCATAGTCACATAACTATGCTAAATGATTTATCTATAAGCTCAGTCAGCATCATCCAAAGTGCAGACACAGTACTAAACGTTATCTATGAGAGTTACAGTGGAGGGAGGTTTTATAAGTGATTAAATAGGTATACATGATACATTGTAACATAAAGTTATCTTAGTGCTTTTAAAAAGGTGATCCCAAAGTTGATGACAAAGCAGTGATTATCTTAACTCTAGCAAAATACTTAACTTGTACAAAGCAGAAGATACCCTCATTATTGAGGTTCCCCTCTAGGAAACTTTCCTAATAATGGGTCTAAGCGTCTGGCAGACAATAATAGGATGGTTAGTTGCTATTTGCAAATAAGGTAGTAAGAACTCACATAAAACAAACACCAGTTTAAAGCAAGAAAATAGTTGAAATTGCAAGTTTATATGTGATATGCATGTGGGAAAGGAGTTGGAATTAGAAGACTAGCTCATTTTCACTTTGGCATTTAATGTAGTGGGGGAGTGAGGTGACAGGTCTTCAAGTAGAACTGTGTGCAAATGATGACAAAAGATAAGAGATTTCAGGTAAGTAGTATGACATGGCTTGGTGCTGTGTTCTAGTGAGTTTGGAAGTAAGTGGATAAGAGTATAACAGTGAGTAGTTAAAATTTAGCATAATTATTTTTGGCAATATCTATACTCAATAAAAACTATGTTAAGTTTAATAATATCCAAAGAGAGGTGTGGTGATGTAAGTTTTGTGTGTGTATGGGTGTTTGGCTTGTGTATTTATATGTACTGTGCACATGCCTGGAGCTCATGGAGTTCAGAAGAAGAATCCCCTAGAACTTGAGATAAGGGTGGTTGTGAGCTACCAAGTGGGTGTTAGAAACTGAACCCAGATCCTCTGCGAAAGTCACAAGTCCTCCTCTCCAGCTCCAGTAATAGAGCCTTTTTAAGAGTCTGTCTGCAAGAGTAAACACAAGAGTAGCACCGTCTGTGAGACTACTTCACTGTTGACTGCTCAGTGTCTCAGAAGAAAAGGTTCAGGAAACTGAAAGGATGATGAAACCCAAACTCCAAGTTAATGGTTCTTATTTGTGCTCTCATGAGAACCCTCCTGCCCAGTAGTTCAACTACTACTATACTACCAATAAAAATTAAGGCAGTCTGTTGTGAGGAATTAAGACAGGATGCTTTTCTATTTCTTACATAAATCATTCTGAACCTTGCATAATGATTAATAACTTATTTTCATTAAAATCTATGGCATTCGTACTTATTTTATATTTAATATTATTTTTCAAATACTTCTCAAAAAGAATTGTGTCTTCTAGGTGTTTTGCCACCTGTTGGCCATTACAGGTCACATATGTTAGTAAACTTAGGCTCTCCTTAAGTGTTCTTTGAGACAAGACATGTAAGGACTTACAGGAAGTTTGGAGCACAGGAGTTGAAGTTACAGCTGGGACTCGGTTCCATCTTCGTTGTATTTTGAGGCGCTATGTATGTTCTTAAACCTTGTATCTTTCTCCTCCCTCCCCTTTTTAAATGTGATGATAATACCTACTTCATACCACTGCTTGAGGATTGAGATAATGTTTCACAAGTGATTGAGCTTATTATTTGGCACATAGTTAAAGGTGGGGGCTCTTCTGAATATTGTGGGAGTTGACTAAAGAACTCTTAGCCATTGGTATACCCTGGTTTCTTCATTTTGCTTACTGATTCTCTTACATAGAGTGAAATAAGGGGATTGGCATGGCTGTTAATGCAACTCTTAATAATTTGAACTGATAAAAAGATCTTTTTTATGTCAAATTACATACTTGTCTATAAGTAAGCAGTGCTTTTGAAAACTGAAGTCTTGGTTTGGCAGTAATCAAAATGTGGGAAATGTCTACAGAACACCCACATTCCTAGCTTTTGTAGTCTATTTAAATCTAGTAACATTCTCCCAAACCAGGCTAAATATTGATTAGGATATATCAGTTCCTTTTAGTTACTTGTATTGCCTTTAATAAAAATTTTATGTATGCTTTTAATACATAATACTTGTATTACCCCTGAGTTATTTCAAATCAACTGCCTAAGTTCAAGATAATTACTCAAATATTAGACTATGTTTTCAAGGTAGTGCTGATAGTACATGTATATTTTCACTAGATGGGCAAGTGTTGCTTAACAGCAAGCACACATTCTGATAAACTCAGGTGGTTGAGCAGTTATCATAGAGCATACCTCTACAAGCCTACCACATACCTATACTATATGATGTAGCCACTGTCATATGTGCAGCCTGTCATCGACCTAAAAAAAAAAATCAGTCTACAGTATGTGACTGTTCAGATTTTCACGTACCAAAGAGATTCTCAAAACTTAGACAGGTGGTTGAAAATGGTTTTGTTTTCCCCCCTCCACAAAAAAGACGATTGTTACTTGATGGAGCTCTTTTTTCTTTATAACTCAGTTTCCTGTTTAGAAGATTACAGCAAAAATTTTAAGTTAAAAATATTCTACCCCAATTTTACAGGGTAACATCATATAGGAGTAAGCATGGCAAACAGTAGTTCCTTGTAAGAGCTTTTTGGGAGTGGGGATGAGTAAAGCTAATTTTTTAAAGCAGAAACATTTACTGTGTCTATCTTTTTCCTGGTCCTTTTTTTTAACTTACATCCAGCCTCAAATAAACAATGCATATATATATATATATATATATATATATACATACTAAAATAACATTGGTAAGATGCACTTAATTTGGTTTACCATACATCTGGAAATGTTCTTTATAGGAGGCTCAGCAACATCAGAGGACCATGAGTTTGATCCATCAGCTGACATGCTGGTTCATGATTTTGATGATGAGCGAACATTAGAAGAAGAAGAAATGATGGAAGGAGAGACAAACTTCAGTTCTGAAATAGAGGATCTTGCAAGGGTAAATGACCTACACTAGCGGTGAAATGGTGCAGCATGTGGAGCGGGGGACGCTGGAGACTTTGGTGCTCTGTTGGTGCTGGAAATTTTAAATACCCCAACCATCAGTGGGGTATTTAACATTTGAAATTGGGGCTAAAAAAATTATTGTGTAAAATAACGGAATTCAGTAGTAATTTTTGGTGAAACATCATAGATCTGTCAGAAATGGGCCATGAAAGGATCCTGAATTTTCTCTTATGCCCCCCCCCCCACTAGTTACTGCGTCTTTTATTTATTCTCTTCAAAGCCTAAATGTCTTAAATGTCATCATTTTCCTCTGTGATTAAAGTTCTAGATTGTGTCTGCCTCTTACTATCAGTGTTATCTTTGAACTTTTTACACCCATTGTTCTTCTCATTCTTGGGGCTTTTCTCATTGGTATTCAATACAGCTGACCATTCTCTCTCCACTCTGCTTTTCCCTGTACTCCATTTTCTCTTCAGTGTCCTCTGGGCATTCCTCTTATCCTAAAGTTTTAAGTGTTCATACTTCTTGGTTATTGGTGCCAGACCTATTCTTCTCTTCTTGTCTCTCTTAGGTAAATGCTCAGAACATACTATAAAGGTCAGCTGCATCAGAATGTGCTATAGACTTAATAAATACAGCAGATCTTCCAAGGTGGGCTCCCAGTCTACATCTTCATTAAGCAAGTTTGAGCCACCTGCATACCAAATCTGCAAACTACCAGCCTGTGTGATCTAATCTATTTCATGGTCTCTGCTCAGTTCTTCTTGGTTTGTATTTCTGGCTTAACTCTTCCATCTCATTCTCCAACTTGACTTTTTACTTAAACAGGTATCTCTAAGATTGTGAACACTCCAAACAATACTTACTGTTCCCTTCTTACCTGCTCCTTCCCTGTCTATAAGAAATGTCACCTTAAAAACTACTTACATTTATTTACATTGTTAGCTAAGTCTGAAACCAGGGAAAATGTTTCTTTTGTTGCCAACATTGCATTTCTAAATAAGCCTGTCGTTGCTTCCCACTGAAATACCTCTAACCAGTTCTTGTTCCATATCTACCTCAGGAGGTATTTTTTCTATCCTAGACTATCATGACCGCTTCCTAATTAGTTTCCCCATTTCATGTTTTACTATATTTCTTCTAATATGTTTTCCATGCAACATCTATAGTGACCTTTCTAAAGTACAAAACCTTTAATTTCAACCTCCTATAACTCCTAAAGAAAATCTAGATTCCTTAATCTTGCTGCAAGGCCAACTGCTTGATAGGACCTTTTCCATTTACCATTTTAAAAAAGCTGTTATACTGTACCTTACTAACTGCTTTTGGTCTTGGATTAGGTAGTTTGTTCCTGCTTTGAGGTGTATTTGGCAATCTAGAATTTGCTGCTGCCTTCTGGATTTGACGTTACAATTCATAAATGCTAATTAGTTTTAAAAAATAAACAAAAATGCTGTATCCTATTCAGTATGGTTTAGTTTTGTTTCCCTACCTCAGGTCATACATATTTGTATGTATATGTAGGTAATAATACCTATAGCCTTCATTAATTTCATAAGGGGATCTGGTATTCTCTAATATAACTTATGATGTAATTTGTTCCATGATAAAAGAAATGTATAACAGACACCGTGCTGGTGTTTAGATAGAGAAGATGGATGTTATTTTTCTTTTATAGTAATTATCTGTGTTTCAGAATTTAGTTGGGGATTTGAAAGGAGTTCTGATAGCATTTAGTTAAATGTTGCCTGGGTCCTGTTTGGAATTGTTTGGTTACTAAAACAACATTATTCACCATACCTAAGTAAATTTTTTTTTAACTTTGACCAGAGAACTGAATTTATTTTGATGGCAATATTGTATTTTGGTTTTCACAGAGCCTTTCAAAAATTATGGTGTACTTGGGGTCAGAAACCGTCTTTTAAAAGTAAGAAGCTAGTCAGTCATTGCTTATTCTTTTCTTTAGGAAATGATAATTGAAATTTATAGAGGTTAGAGAAAGGGTTTCATCTCTTTTTTGTTTTTGTTTTTTTTTTTTGAGACAAGGTTTCTCTTTGTAGCTTTGGAGCCTTTCCTGGAACTCACTCTGTTAGCCCACGCTGGCCTGGAAAGCACTGAGATCCGCCTGGCTCTGCCTCCCGAGTACTGGGATTAAAGGTCTTACACCTTCCCAGAATCTCCTCTGACTTTCTACATAGAGCAAAGTCTTAACATTTAAGTATCTCCATATCTAGAACTTTTGTAACCTGAAACTAAATGGTATGATTAGATTTCTTGTAGTTACAAACTTTGTAAGTATGGACCAAATCAATTTTTCTCTAAGAAATAAACCAGTTTGTCTTATTCATGACTCGTCTGCTTTTATAGGAGTAAGACAGTGGTGAAGTTCAGAGGTGGTGCTTTTCATTTGGAGCTTTCAGTGTATGAAATCTGTCTTGTTTGTTTTTTATGTAATTGTGGACAAACTTCACAGTTCATTCATAAATTAGCAGTAAATTTAACAAATGCATTTCACTCTTACCTCTGAGTTCTTTCAAATCAAAATCAACTGAATTAAGTCAAAGATAGATATTCAAATATTAGAATACTTTGAAAGTTTTCATTTCATTCAACTTGAATTCTAAACTTTTCATTGAGTATTGTTGATATAGGCTTTAATGTATGCAGCTATCACCACTGCATTATCATGTCAGTATAAAAGGTGTTATATGTCTTTTTTTTTTTTTTTAATTTGCATTGGTATGGGGATGCCTGGACTGGATTTATAGTTGTGAGCTGCAATGTGGGGACTAGGAATTGAACCTTGAACCTGGGTCCCTGGAAGAACAGTCAGTCAGTGCTCTTAACCACTGAGCCATCTCTCAACCCCCATATAAGTCTTACATTTAGATATTTTAATACAATTAGATGAATTGATTAGAACTTGCTGAAGTACTAATAGGAATGTTAAAATTATGCACACAATTCATGAAGTTTTGTGTTTGCTCTGAATTACCAGTACCGAAATTTACCCCTTTTCCAATGCTTGTTAAAATTCAAAGAGACCAAGCATGGGCACAATTGTAACACTACATTCAGAAGAAAGATTAGTATCAACTACATCTATATATTTAAATGCACTGTAGAAGAAAAGGACTTTTATTAACAATATCTGTTCTTAATACACACTTTAAAGCACTGGGCACATTCCCAGTAAAGCACCAAAGCCTAGGGCCAGGGATTGAGGCAGCTCATGAGAATGCCCACACTAACCTCTTAAGCACATATTTTTACCTTGTCGTAAAACTCCCAATTTCTTATTTTTGTCACTTCTCTGGATGCTCTTTATACAAAAAATAAAACAAACAAACAAAAAAACGAGAGTTTGAGATTTTCTTGCAGTGTACAGGAATAAAAATGAGAACATGACCACTCCTAGGTATGGTTAAGAAGGTTTTTACTGTAGATGTGAGAGAATGAACAGCCAGAAGAGTCCAGACTGAAAAGGAACATGGCCAGCAGAATAGACCTGTCCATGAGAGGAGAGAATGAAGAGAGAAGGGTAAGAAGGGACCAAGATCCAAGAGAAGAGGACCAAGAGAGTGCTTGGCTGAAATGGCTGGGTTATCTGGGGATCAGAAGCTGGGGGAAAGGAAAGTGAAGCTCGGGCTTGAAGAGGTTTAAGGTAGGGTAGGGGTGAGAAGTGCTGAGAGGAGCCAGGACTGTGTGCCAGGTACTTGTGATGCTGAGAGAACCTGAGGCCAGCGTGTACTTTGTATGCTAATAGGCACCACAGTTAGCCATTTGTCCTGAGTCTTAGCGATCTGACAGTATGCCTAGGTTGAATTATAAATACAAAAGAAACCCTGACATGAAAATTGTAAAAGAAGTTTATTGACCAGCCCTAGGGATTGGTTACCTTCAGAACTGTCTTAATCTAATCTAGATATGGTCCCTTAGGGCTTATCTCCTCTTCATAAGCCTGTATTGCTAAGTCCATTTTGGTACAGTAGGTATCTGAAGAATAATGTGCCCATCCACCAAATGGCCATGCTGTGAAAGTTTGCATCTGTGCCACATTCATGAGAGAAGACATATTTCTTCTGCAACCAGAAAGTTGATGCTACTCTGATCTTACAGTACTTTTGTGTGTCAGTGTTTGATGGCTTTATCTTCCTGTCTTGACTTCAATCTAGAATGTCCCTTTTTTTAAAAAATGTGTTTGGGTATTTTGCCTGCATGCTTGTCTTTACACTATGTGTATGCCTGGTGTCTTTAGAGGGAGGCCAGAAAAGAGTATCAGATCCTGTGGAAGTGCAGTTAGAGACAGTTTGAACCTCTATGTGGGTGTTGGGAACCAAATCCTGGTCCTCTGCAAGAACAGGTATTCGTAATCGCTGAGCCATCTCTGCAGCTCTTGGTGTTTGTCTTTTAAATAGCCCATTCTTTTCAACTTCAGCCAGTGTCCAGTTAGCTTACACAGATAAGACTGCCCCACTTTTCCTAGTGTTTAGACAACTTAACTTCCTAAAGCACATTATAATGTACATCTGTTTTTATTCACCTTGTGTCTGTCATTATCCCTCATAGTCTTATCTACTCAGCCCTATGTCTTATTGCATCAAGATGATGAGTATTTAACCTGAGTTCAGATTTCACAGAAGAAAGTATATGTGCATATGTAATTAAGTAATCGACCCAGTGAGTTAGATAACCTGGGTTCTTAATTTAACTTCACTGTTCCATAAGCATATAACTTGATTATCATTGTTAAACTTCTGTCCTTACAAAGATGTAATGTAGAACACTTGGCACAATGTCTGGCACATAATAAAACTGCTAAATAAATCTTCATTGTAGCATTCCTGCGGTTCTCAGAGAAAGTTGATTCACAGCTGTGAGCATGTGCTATATGCCCCACAGCTTTTGCTCTCTGTCCTTTTTCTATATCCTTCCTTCTAGATGGAGGATAAAACACACCTGCTTCATTATCATGTTCCAGTGAAAGTTGAATGAAATTCCTTAGTACCCGGTAGAAAGAACATAGACTTCGATACTGAAACTAGTAAGGTGTTCTCTAGACTAGGTGACTGATAGACCCTCGTTCACTTATGTCCTACTGGCCAGGTTTTAATCATCCTTTACTCTTTTTCTCTAAGGGATATTTACTTTGCAAATAACTGTGGTTGACAGCATCAAAATCCTGAGAGTACAAAGACAGAATTGCATCTGGAACAAATGTAGTCAGTGAAGAATTCAGTGTGTTGTGTATAGCATGTGATTAAGGGCAGGAAAATATCCAGGATTTGGGGCTCAAGTGATACCTTAATTTCTGCTTTTTAAAATGATTGGTCTTCCTTTTTCAAATCAACTTTTCATCGTGCTGTTCCTACATTGTGTGAGACCCTCCCTTCATTTTTGCTTAGCTGATTCTGATAAAATACTAGAAACACTGAGAAGCTGAATGTTTTTTCCATGTCTGCCTGGTACTAATTAAGAGTTATTCTTGTTACAGACCAAGGAGATTATATAAACAGCACTTTGAGCATTCTCAACTTAGTTCTTATGAGATAAGGGGATCAGAGCATTATCTACAGGCAAGAACTCCTGTTCCTTGTTAACTTGGACCCAGAGACCTAGCAACGTCTGTAAACTTAACAAGTCTCTAAAGAAGTCATGGGCTCGGGGGATGGATGGCACAGTATTAGGTGCACTTGCTATGTAAGCATGAAGACCTTGGTTCGTATCCCCAGCACCCATGTAAAACACCAGGTAACCCGAGCATTGGGATTGGGAGTGCTATAAGAAAGGATAATCATTGAGGTTTCCCAGCCACTGCTTAGCTGGTATGTCAGAGGACTAAGTTGAAGGAGGTCCCTTAATACCTGGTAGAATGTAGACTTTGATAATGTAATGTTCTGTGAAAATGGGTGACTGATGGGCCTTAGTATAATAATGATCTGATACAGTAGGACCACCCAAAGTCCTCTGGCTTCTGGGTGCTGCATGCACCACACCCCACTCATCCTGCCCCCATAGACAGATGATGACTGCCAATCCATTGTTAGAAATGCTACACACACAAAAAGATGTCAAAGTCAGTATCCTTTGACCCAAGGTTTAGTGTCTTCGGTGTTTATTTTCCCATGTGTGCTATTAGACAGATGCTGGCAAATACTTTGAAGGACTTGGAGGAAGCTGTATCATGTGTTAAGATTTTAGCTGAGAGACTAGAGGAATCCAATAAAGCCCATTGGAGATAGATTGCCAGAAGAGGTAGCTTGTCCTCTTAGAGAGGGTCTGCTGCTGAGATTGACTCTAATAAGAAATAAAATTGGCTTCCACGTGGCATGAACTTTTAACTCTGGCACCCATGAATTAAGGCAGAAAAACCATGAGTTGGAAACTAGCTTAGGCTACAGAGTAATAAGTTCCAGGCCAATGTAGATGCAGTAAAACCTTGTCCTAAAAAACAAAAAATGTAAAATTAGTAGGAATTTGTCTGTTCTTGCATTTATGCTTTCTGGTTTATCATTTTGAGACATGGCCTCAGCTCTACACCCTAGCCGGCCTTGTACCTCTGTATAGTCTAATCTGACCTAGAGTCTGAGATCTTCCTGCCTCAGTCTCTCCAGTCTGGGGTTACAGACTTACACCACTATACCTCGTTGTTCATCTGAACTTTTTATAGTCATGTTCCCTGTACATTTTTACCACCTACAGCATGGCAACTTGGTACTTGTGTTTGGTAAACCAGGGCTGTGAACATTTCCATTTTTTTAGACATCGACCTTTTTTCTTTCTTTCTTTTTTTTCCTTCTAGGTAATGCTGGATTCTGAACCCAATTATTTTTTCATGTGTTTCAGACTTTTCTTTTTCAGTCATTCTGGAAATGCAGCTTGTTTTGAAACAGCATTAACTTAGCTTGCATACTAACGAATGAACAACTAAGAGTAATTCTGACACGGAGCAAAAGTGACCACAAAAAGTAACCAAGAGGATCAGACCTGAACAAAAAATTGTCATTTAAGAAACTTAGGTCATAAAAATTAAGTTTTAAAACAAAAATAAACAGAAAATCCACTGTTTGTGATTAATCTGTTACTGATCTTCCCATAAGCTATATCCTTTTGAAATAATATTGGTGGTGAGGGTATAGTTTTCACTTACTATGTATGGAAAGCATGTCTGCTTTTCTCAAGAGGCTCTGATTTTTTTAATTTTTATGCTTTAACTATTTATCATTTGACTTCAGTGACTTTCTCTGTGTGCTAGTTTGTCACTGGTTCTTCTCTGGGGTATTGAGTCTGGGAGGTATTGAGGAGGCTACTTTGCACTGTCTCTGTCCTCTCTAAGTATTGGAGGTGTTTCTGGACTTTTGAGAAGTAAAATTTATGTAGGGACTTGCACTTATCTGTGTTACATGAGGAAGAACAATCCATGACTTAACTACTCTGCTTTTCAGAGTGAAATTCCTTTCTGTACAATTAATATGTCATCTAAGTTTTTGTAAGCTAACTGAGCTTCTTTTGTTAGTGAAAGATTTTAAAAATAATGTCCAGGCTTTATATTCTCCCACTGGAAAGGCTGATTGGCTGATTTCTTATCACCTGTGAAATTAGTGTCCTTTGAGATGTTTCATACTCATGTAAGAAGCCTGACTTAGAAATTTTTTAAAATGCAGATTAAAAGTCTGGCAGTGGTGGTGCGTGCATACCTTTAATCTGAGCCCTCAGGAGGCAGAGGTGGGGGTGGGGGGTTGGGGAGGATCTGAGTCTGAGGCCAAGCCTACTCTACAGAGTCAGAACATCCAGGGCTACACAGAGAAACCCTGCCTCAAAAAACAAAAACAAAACAAAGCAAATACAGATTAGAGAACCTTGATCTAAGACATTAGGCTAGAGACTAGCATAAGACCAGCATCCTGTTCTTCAAGCTGACTTAATTCTCTTTAAATAAGGCAGATCAACACTCAAGACCCCAAAGGGGTTTGTTTGATATGTTGTAAAGTGAACCAAACACTGTGGTCTAGTCAGAAAATTATTTCAAAATAGAACATGGCCATTTAAATGAACTCTGTTAAATTGTCACTTAACACTACTTTAATAGTAACATTCATTGCCCTAAAAAAGCAACTAAAAAATGAAACAAGCTGTTTGTGAATTCTTATACAGCTGATAAGAATGATAGTTGTAAACTTCCATGTTAATGTTTCTTTTCAGTTTGACTCTCATACCTTTAGTGACGCTTACTAATTAACTTCAGTTGCCAAACCTACAATTTGGGATGCTCATTGGGTTTAAGGAAAATTATATGAACTGGAATTAGGAAGTCCAGGGGTCAAACAGCATGTGCTGTGTCTCTCCTTTGCTTCCTTAATGTGGTGATATTTTATTTGTTAGAACATGGTGATATTTTGTGTTCTAACAAATAAAATATCACCACACCTTAATACAAAAATGAAAGTAGCAGACATTACTGTCTTATACTCTTAAAGATCTGAGGAGATTATGTGCTTCTGGCTGCTTTCGTTCTTAGAGAAAGTGAAATCTAAGCATCTGGTTCAAATGCTTGACCACTAAGATGCTGGGAGGCTGTTTCTATGTGTGGAAATGTCCCCTTTTCTATCCTTACTAGTAAGTTTCTGGGTCTTGGTGTTGAAGTTCTGTTCTTTTAAAGTACTGACTCTAGTCTTCAGTTTCAGTGTCCTTGGTACTGTTCAGATTTCCATGGGCCAGTTCTTTCGATACCTCAAGTATGGTTTTAGTTATACTTTAAAAATAACACAGCCTGGCTGTCAATTAAATATCTCATCTGGCATGGTGATGCCTTGCTAGATATAGCAATTGCTTGTCAAACTAGAGTCTACAGATTATTGGACCCTTCAGAATTCAACTCTCTTTCAAAGTAGCAGTACAAGTATAAAGTACCATTCTTCTTGTGAAGAATTAACCGATTATTAATTACTAAATTTTTTTCTTTAAAAAAATATGTCTGTGTATGTGCATGCAAGTGTGTGTCTGTTGGGATGTGTGTGGGGGGGGGGGGTGCAGGTGCCCAAGAAGGTCAGGTATCACTTTGCCTGGAACTAGAGTTATAGGCAGTTGTGAGCTACCTAGTTTAGGTGCTGAGAACTGATCCTAGATCGTCTACATGAGCAGTAAGTGCCTTTAAACAGCCCCTCTCCCCTATACCATCTACATAGATTCTGAATGAGGGGATATGAACTTTGTGTTACCAATTTATGTTACACATTCTAATGTATATATCCTCTTTGCAAAAATATGTTCGATATGTGAGTTAGACTTCTTGATATTGTAGCACATAATGATGGAAAACTATAAAATATATTGTCTTATTTAAAGAGCACCATTTCTCTAGGTTCCAATTTAACACTTACATTTTTCTTTAGAATATGTATATTTGTGTGTATGATATGTTTATGTTTAGACTTTGATTTTTTTTTTATAATCAGAATTTTATTGGTTTTGATGCTTGACATCTTGATTAGTGATTGCCTTCTGTAGAAAATGGATTTTAGTTTCCCAAATAAGGCTGTTTCTTCATTTTATTCACAGTGAATATGTCTTTTGGAGGGATTGAAGAAGGTCCTGACTGAAGCCCTACAATACACTAATAAAATTATTAACCTTTAGAGTCATATGATGAAAATCTGAATGTATTATAGTGTGACTTGTGTAAATTTTTAAAGAAAATTCTTCAGTGTATGTGCCCATGTTTCCTCATATATGTGATGGGATTAATGTAAAAGTTCCATAGATAATCAATGCTGACATGATTTTATATGTAAATTGAAGATTACTTTAGAACAATATATATGGATTTGTAACCTAGTATCATTTTGTATGTAATTGCTGTTGTTCCTGCAGTGTGCTTTGCCTGAGTAGGGAATTTAATCTCCCTTTCTGGATTTAGTGAATTAGATGACATCCTGTTTCTAATTACTCTCTTTGCCCCAATTATTTAGGGTACTGTTCATAATAATCCATATGTAAGGGCTAACTGACTCTGGTATGTAGACTGAATTATTGCAAAAATTGTAATTGATTTCAGACTATTGACAAATATACAGGCTAAAATTGGTCAGTTTATAGGAGTAAAAGATTGAGTTTTTATTTCTCCTTTTCGTATTAGACACAAAACCGATATATGCTGTAAAGAAAAAACTAAGTGTCAGTTTAGTACTTTACAGATTTGTAAGTTATAACATGGAAATATGAAATCATTGACTTCAGAAATTGGCTTGTTTTGGTGTACTTAGGAAGGCGACATGCCAATCCACGAGCTTCTCAGCCTCTATGGTTATGACAGCACTGTTCGGTTACCTGAAGAAGATGAGGAGGAAGAGGACGAGGAGGAGGAAGGTGAAGATGATGAAGATGCTGATAATGATGACAACAGTGGCTGTAGTGGGGAGAATAAGGTAAGTTAGTGCTCGTTCGGTGGTTTTTTACCTTCATGGAACATTTATGTTCCAAAATCCCTGCTGTATTTGTGAAACCACAGATAGTACTAAGCTCTAAATATAATTTTGTACAGTAAGATTAAATTTTAAAAATAAAAATATGTGTGATATAAAAATTGAAAATCCCTTGTAGTTCACTCCAGTGAGATAAATTTGATCTGTTTCATTCCAGATTTCTTTTTGCTCTTTCTGAATAGTACCAACTTAATAAAAAAAATGCTGTTACTTTTCAATTAAATAGACTGCAGCAGTTCTTTATTCATTTTTTAAAATTATTTTAGATACAAGAGGGTTATACTGCTTTCCTAATATTAACACCCAATGTAACTCAATGTCTGTTGTGGAATATTATTTTAAGGTTTGTTACTTTGCTTATGTTGCATTTGTTTAACTTTGTGAAGTTAGGTTACTGTACCTGTCTGAAATGCCTGATGGTCTCATAAAGAACTGAATGGTCAATAGCAAGGCAGGAGAAAGGATAGACGGGGTTGGCAGGCAGAGAGAATATATGGAAGGAGAAATTGGAGAAGGAAGGAGGAGGACGCCAGAGGCCAGCCACCCAGCTGCACAGCCGCCACTGAGTAAGAGTAAGATTTACAGAAGAGAATGGGAAAAGCTTCTAGGCCAAAGATAGATGGGATAATTTAAGATAAGAAAAGCTGTCAAGAAACAAACCAAACTAAGGGCAGGCATTTATAATTAAGAATAAACCCTTAGCGGGGCGGTGGTGGAGCACCTTTAATCCCAGCACTCTGAGGCAGAGGCAGGCAGATTTCTGTGAGTTTGAGGCCAACGTGGGCTACAGAGTGAGTTCCAGGAAAGGTGCAAAGCTACACAGAGAAACTCTGTCTCAAAAAATCAAAAACAACAACAACAACAACAAAAAGAATAAACCTTCATGTGTGATTTATTAGGGAGCTGGGTGTTGGGCCTTCCCCCAAAAGAGCAAAAACAACAACAGCAACAAATGTCTACCAAAACTAGCCCTGCTAAGTGCCCTTAGCTAAACTCTAAATGGCTGGGACTTAAGCTCCAAGGTTTTACCCCAGTTCCAAGAACTAACCCAGGAAATCACATTATATTTGATGGATTTATTATGATCTTACAGCTACCTCTAAAACACAATTTGACTACTGGCCTACATATTCTAAGTACATTTTCTTATTCTATAGGAAGAGAATATAAAGGATTCATCGGGTCAGGAGGATGAAACTCAGTCTTCCAATGATGATCCCTCACAGTCTGTTACTTCCCAAGATGCTCAGGAAATAATTCGCCCACGTCGATGTAAATATTTTGATACAAGTATGTATTATCATTGCTATAGTTAGAATGTAATTTTCACTCTTTTATTATACCTAAAGTTCTAATGTGGTTTTATTGATACTTAAATTCACTTATTCTGAAATTGCTTTCAAAGGTAAATGGATTTTGGTAGGGGTTACTAGAATATCAAAATGAAGGTCCTGTTCACAGTGCATGTATCACAACATGTACTGCTTCATATACTGCCTAAATATGGGTGTGTTCCTTTTATTTTGGGCAGTCTTGTAGTTTTTGTTTTCTACTTTCTTTGTTTGACTTTGAACCATCTTTCATTATATTCATGTGTCACTCAGCAGCAGGGGTATATTCTGAGAAACAGGCTGTCGAGTTTCTTGGTTATATGACTGATGTGGACACAGCACCTCAAGGTCTCACAATCTGGGCAGGGTCACCATCATTGTAAATAAATTGAGTCTGTTGACCAAAGATGACATCATGCAGTACATAACTATGTATTTGTAATGTTGTCTTTAATCTTGTGGCTCCTAGGTGAACAAAGGTGGTCAGTTCTTGGGGTATGAATACATGCTAATATTGTTCCCCAGTTTTCCACTGTGGTGGGATGGCATGTGGAGGTCAGAGGACAACAGGAGTCAACTTTCTCTTTCTACCTCAATGTAGTTCCTGAGAATCAAACTCTGGTAGATCCTTATGTAGCTGAAGATGACCTTGAACTTCTAATCTTAATTACTCCACCTCCCAAATGCTGGGGTTACAGGCTTGTGCCACTCTTCTTCATTTCATGCAGTGCTGGGGGTTGAACCCAGCATTTAGTGTGTGTCAGGCAAGCAGTCTGCCAGCCCTATAAATCATCCCCATTTGAACATAACCAAGCAAGAGCTTGTCTGGTGTGGATAAAATAAAAATTTGGGGAGAATAAAGGTTTTCAATATGTACCCAGACTTCTTTTCTTCCCCTACAATTTTGCTCCAAACTTCCAAGTTTTATTACAAAAACCATTTGGCCAACATTGCTCTAAGTCTTTGTTTTCTGTGTGAAGAGCTTGATATCATGTGACTTACTTTGTAACTAGACTTTAGTAAAAGATTATGTTGACACTAATCCTGAAGTTTTTGTGTCCTTACAAAATCTCCTGAGAATAGAGTTGCCCTAGGAGATTCATAGTTTTTCTTTTATTTGGGGAAATTTTTTGTTATTGTCTTGTTTTAGATACAGTGTTCATTATTTGATTTTAAATATCTTGGTCTGATTTAGCAGACCTTTTGGCATATCTAAATATTTGGTGGTAGGTATAAAAGTACAAAGATATGGACAGGATAAATGTCCATTTTATAGTATCATTCTCTTACATATTCTAGATAGTGAGATAGAAGAAGAATCTGAAGAAGATGAAGATTATATTCCATCAGAAGACTGGAAAAAGGTATTTTTCCAAAAATTATAGTAATATTCTAAAAGCCAAAAACATTTTTAATGAATCATGTTTATTAATGAAGTCAGTGCATTTGCCTTTTTTGTGACATTTAAGCATTTTGTAAATACTTGTCAAACTCCCCATTAATATATCCAACTAAGAAATACATTTATCTTTTCATAAAATGATAGTGTGGGTAGAATCAGATTTTGCTGGTGTATTCATACTCAAACCAATATTAGAAATCCAAATTTCTGATCATCTAATCCTGAAGTGATAACTGTTGGTGTTATAGGTTGAGCTGCACTACAAACGTACAACTAGTTTCTAAAATAAATTTGAGATATTAGGTTCTTTTTCCTTAATATGTTACATAGCATTATTTAATTAACCACATAGTTTAACATTTAATTTTATGGTATTGCATAGGAGTTGAACCTCTTAGGAAATCATAGTACACACTGTGTAATTAGTTAAAGCAAATCATTTCTGTAGGAGGATGTTTTCCTTAGTGAGAAATGATTGCCTGATCTTTCCTCTTTAAAAAAATAATACCCTTTGAGATTTTTTCTTCTTCTCTTCCTGGGTTTCATTTTATTTCATTATTTCAAGTGTATTGGTATTTTGCCTGCATGTGTATTTGTTCCTGTTGGAACATAGCAGCCATCACAGAGCAGCTTTGACTACCTTCAGTAGACTGCTGATGTGTCCTTATAGAAGGAGAACCTGGAATGAGTCATCAGAGATTGACCCATTACCTTCTGCACCTTCTTCCCTATTGTACGCAATTCTTTCCCATCTAGGGAGGTGCCAGAGTATGGTAGTGTGGATGATTAACTGAAGGGGGAATTCCATGTATGAATCTATAGGGAGTAATTAGCTACCCTGGGGTGAAACTTAAAGAATGACCGTTTGCGATTCTTTGGTGGGTACAGGTGCATGTAAAGAGGCATAGCGATTGACAGCAGAAGGACTCTGTAGTGGACACCATTCAAAGAATGCCAAACAGTATATTGTTTATATTACATTTTACCCATTATTATTAATATTTCCCATTCAGTCATATGTAAGCTCCTAGCTATTATTAACTCATTCATCCTCACAATACTACCATGAGGTAGGTAATTGGTTTTATGACAAAGAGGCCAGAGTGAGTTTACCCAAGAAGATAGTGAAGCTAGACATGAGCATAAGATTTGTATCACTAGATATTTTTTTGTTGTGTTTAAAATAGGAAATCATGGTGGGCTCCATGTTTCAAGCTGAGATTCCAGTTGGCATTTGTAGATACAAAGAAAATGAAAAAGGTGAGTTATAGTAAGGTTATATACCTGAACTTTTGATATGACGGACTTATTTTGGGAGGTGCTGTGTGTTTGTGTCTAAGTACACTTACCTGTTTATGCTCATGTGGAAGCCAGAGGTCAATGTTGGGTTCCTTCTTCCTCTTTGGGCCCTTCACCTTAACACACAGGATCTGTTTGGCTAGACTGGCTGGCCTGTGAGTGTCTGTCTTCTACCCCTAGTGCCTGGATTACACATGCCCACTGCTACTCTGGATTTCACACAGGGTGCTGGGGGTCCAAATCTGTGTTCTTGGTCTTAAGCAGCAGGCACTTCACCTACTGAGCCATCTCCCAACCTTGGTCTGTTAATTTACATATAAGATGTGGTAAGGACACAGCAGCCTACTAAATAACCCTAATAAAAGCAGTACATCCCTCAGAGCTGGTCACTGCAAAAGAAGGGAGTCTGAAGGTATGCCTCTTAAAATATCCCAGCCATGCGTCTCTTTTAAGAACATTTTTTTCTACATTTTAAATGCTCTGAGCTTGATACTTTGTAACCTTTATAATAGATAACTTTTCAATAATGGGTTTAAAAACCAACTGATAAACCACTGGTTGCTTATTTGCTTCTAAAACTCAATACTATTAAGAAGGAATATTTTGTCATTTGTGTCTTAAAATAATTTGGGAGTAGTACTTGTATATTTAAATTTTACAAGTTTTATTTTAATTGTTTTATATCAAAGTCTTAAGGCCAGTTGTACATCTAATAATGTAAAATAAATGAGGATTTGTTTTTTTGAGTCAGTCTGTTTCATATTACCTATGTTAGTTGGATTTTAAAAGGATGCATATGTGTCTTTAATGAGTAGTTCATATATAGTATGACATTACTTGAAGCTAAAAGGTCTTTTCTTTTTCATTTTCTTCACATTACAGCTTAGAATTGGGAAGTCTTTTGTTGTTGGTGTTGGTAGACAAATGTTTTCAGATCACTTGCCCTTGCCTTTAGCAAGCTTGCTCAGCTTAGCTCCTGTAACACCAAAGTAGACCTTGTTCTGTACTGGAATTCTGTGTTTCTCTTATGTGTATCTTATTGTTGTGTTCAGAAAAAATGTTTTGTGTTTATAATTGAAATATAAGTACTGTGTCTATGCAGTAGCAGGCCATGAGTTTCTTTCTGTCAGTAGGAAACTGAGAGGTAAACACTTGTTCCATTTTACTAGATGTCTTAAAATTTTTGGCTATGAAGAGTGCCTATGTTTTGAAAGTTCCATATTAAGGGCTGAGGGTGAGGCTTAAAGGTAAACCAGCACTTTCATAGCATGCTCAAAGCCGTGGGCTCACTACCCCGCACTCGAGACAGGGTTCTCATTAGATGGAAGGAAAACAGCACAGTTTTATAGTGTACTGCTGTCATGATTGAAGGGTCATCTCTTCTTGTACTTTACCTTTCATTTTCATATCTGTAGTCAAATACCATAGTAAGTAAATTACAATTTTTACTCTAAAAATAGTGCCTATTCTGGCTTAATATTTTCATGATTTTAGAAGAGGGTTATGTATAATTTCTTTACAGTAAGGTGTGATTTGATGATGAAGATTTTCATTTGTGCATTTTTCTTTTTGAGACAGGGTCTCACTTTGTAAACCAGGCTGGCCTTGAATTCAAAGAAATCCCTCTGCCTGTGTCCCCTAAGTGCCAGGACTAAAGGTGTGTGCTACCATGCCTGGCTTTTATTTGAGGACTTAAGTGTGCAAGGTGGTGTAGGAAGACTAGACAGGATGTAGTGTGACATTTCTCTGAAGAAGTCAAGAATGTGAGCAGACTGTATTGTGTGAAGAAAAAGTTTAATAATGGAAAAAGGAATTCTGACTTTAAACAAAACACAAAATTCATTTCTCTGTCTTGTCTCCTGTGAACATAAAGCAAATACCAATATTATACAGCATACTGTTAAAAATAAAGTTTATAAAAAGATATTGCTGATTAGTACATTCGTGTTGCCAAACCCCAGGGTGTTTCTCATCAGCTGGGTCAAAGAGAACATGTCTTACAGTGTTGAAACAATTCTAGTTTTTTGGGGGGCGGGGCGTAGGTGCTGGGGTTCAGTTAAACCCTCTTGAACCACATTCTCAGCTTTTATTTTGAAACACATCTCCATCTGTTATCTGGGCTGACCTGAAAATTGCTGTCTTCCTGCTTGAAGCTGGGATTGCAGGTGTGTGCCACCATGGCTGGCTCTGATGTCCTTATTGTAGGAGACATTTAGAGATGGACTAGAGTTCTTTTCAGTGATTAAAGATTCCAGATGGATGACAGATGTGTGTATGCCCTCTGATTTGGCTTTACTAGATAGACTCAGGCCTGTTGTGTTCCCTCGCTGGTTATCACTCCTGATGTAAACACTTAAATTTTAGAACTTAGTCACATACTGGCATTATCCTTTGAAACCTGAATTTATTTTGGTTTTAAAATCTCCCTGGTTATACCTTCATTAACATTTGCTTACATTTTTATGTTTGACAAAGTACTTATCTCTTGCTATCTGTGGGAGTTAACATTAAAACTACCCCTTCCGGGGTTGGGGATTTAGCTCAGTGGTAGAGCGCTTGCCTAGCAAGCACAAGGCCCTGGGTTTGATCCTCCACTCAAAAAACAAACAAACAAAAAACCAAAAAAAAAAAAAAAAAAAAACCCTACCCCTTCCTTACCCCATAGACAGCAAAATACACAGATGCTTTTTGTGTGACTTGGTGTAGAATTTGAATATAGCCGAAGGACATCCTCTCATGCTTTAAGTCATCTCTTGGTTATTGTACAGTATAAATGCTGCATGAATCCTTAGACTGTTTCTGAAGGAAAAATAACAAAAGATGATTGTTCCTCCCTAAGATGGCTACTGGAAGCTCTTGTCTTAAACTATACCCAATCCTATAACTAGAGAACAAGTAGAAATGAGGACCTCATTATCCTTTGTTGCTCCAGCAAGTTTTGGAGTAAGCTACTATTAATTCAGCTTTAGTAACATACCTGGCCAGAAAAATACACTTTTCAGAGAAAGTGAAAACTTGTCTTTGCCTTGGCTCATAATTTATTTGTTTGTGGGATTAGTGTCTGTCCCCTTCAGACCATAAGAGAGTTTTGGTTTTTAGTAAGTGGTTATCAATTAACAGCTTTAATGAGATGGAATTCACATCCCACACTCAGTAGAAGTGATTATAGGTCTGTACCTCCACTTCTTGTTTTACGCACTGTTGGGGATCCAATCTAGGGCTACATGCATACTAGGAAAATACTTTACCAGCTGAGCCCAGGGTCCAGCCAAAGACTGTTTCTGAACAGCTGTTGGCCACATAAAAAGAATCCTTTGTTAGAAGGTCACAGCACATTTACTTTTTGTTTTATTTAGAGTGTTTGCTTTGAGGCTGGGTCTTGCCCAACTTGGCTTTGAGCTTCCTGGCGCCTGAGTTAGTATTCACTAGTACAAGGAGCTGCTTTGGGTTTTGTTGTTGTTGTCTTGTTTGTTTTTTGAGACAGGCTTACTGTGTTTCCAGACATTCTCAAACTCCTGGGGTCAGGCAGTCCTGCTGTTTGTTTCCTAATGCCTGAGATTGAAAGTAGTGCCACATTCTGGGCGGTGGTGGCACACCCCTTTAATCCCAGCACTTGGGAGGCAGATCCAGGCGGATCTTTGTGAGTTCGAGGCCAGCCTGGTCTACCAAGTGAGTTCCAGGAAAGGCGCAAAGCTACACAGAGAAACCCTGTCTTGAAAAACCGAAATAAATAAATAAATAAATAAATAAATAAATAAATAAATAAATAAATAAAAACTGCCACAACACTTGGCTGTATTTTTAGTTGTGATGTGACTAAAATGGGGAAGTGAACGAATATAGTCTACCCTTAGGACAGGCTGGATAGTCTTTATCTAGAGGACTTGAGGCAGTGTTTTGGATTTCAGATCATTTTGGCCTTTAGATTTTCTGCTTAGGAATACTCATTCTTCAACAGTTCACTTAACTGTGTGTCAGAAGGCTATGTGAATATGACATTTTGAAAATACGTCAATGTCTGTGGTGAACACCAGTGTTTTATGACATTGCTGGTTGTAGCTTTTCATACTAAGATACACTGATTAGATCACATTCTTTTTTGGGCATTAAAAATGGAATAAAATTGACAATGTATAAGTATACATTTATTCATTAGGAATTGTTTTTCCAAATTACAGAGGTTTGTGGCATTATTATGGTAGCTCTCAGCTTCTCATGTCAAATATTTGTTTTTTCCTCAGAATACATAGCCCTCTCCTAATTCTTGTATGTAGTCCTTGCCAGCTATATATAGTGGAATTTGTGAGATGATTTTGGTGGTTTATCTTGATTATATAACATGTTCAATTTGATTACTTTAAAATTTTCTAAGTTTATTGTAGGTAATAGAATAGCTGAAATGAATAGTGTGAATACCTAGTTAAGTATGGCCCACTGACCGGCCTCCTCTGATTCATCTGTGAATTAGCAGTTCTGGGGTTTCATTTAATGGCTGCTGAGTCAGTCTTTAGTAAGATGCCATAAGCTCTCCTCTCCCCTTACCTAATATAGTGGTGAACTGCTCTCTGAACTCTTGCTAAATTATATCTGTGTGCATATTGTCTACACAGTGGATTAGAGAGATTTCTGTTGCGCCCCCCCCCCCATGCTCATTACTGACTATATTGTAATTGTCTAAAGTGAAGTGTGTATTCTGAGGTTCCTGACACAATCAAAACTGTTCAGCCTTAAAGGAGGCTGACTTTTTTGTTGTTTGGCGCCACCTGGTGATGGTTGTCTACTCAGTTTGAAGATATGTAGACTATTGTCAGTGATTCCAGAAATGGCTTGTAGGTAATTTCTGCTGTTCCATAGGTTTAAATGAGGTGTGGAGAACACTGGGATTCAGGCACACACCCCTTCACTTCTTCTTCCAGAGACAACCTTTAAAACATAAGTAGTGAGGAATCAATTCCTTTCGCAGAACAGACTGTGTAGAGAACAGAAATTAGGACTATATCCAAATTCACTTAGCAGGGGGAGTCAACATTTCAATTTGGGTGTTTATTATGCCAACAGAATAAAGAATGGCAGAAGGACATTTTTCTACATAATTGTCCTTTGAGTTCTGTTTCAGAGAAGAGTATATAGTGAAAGACCAAGGGAAGAATAGGGGGTTTTTAAAGTACATGTATGTGAATGGTGGGAGAAAGTAGTTTATGTGAGGACAATCGATACATTGCCTAGTATACAGGAAATGCTTAAGTAGCTGCTACTCCTTTTCATAATACAAGGAATTTGAAAGTCATCTCATGTCTCATAATGTATTTTATCAAGTGATTTCCTTTCAGTTGAAATTTAGAAGTACTTGAGGCCTTACAAACTTTGTTCAACTGGATTTCCTCACTGCCTCCTGTCATTTCTCTACCTTCCTAGCCAAACTTCTCAAAAGATTTTGCTTTATTTCACTTCCCACTTAACCTTCCCAGCCCCTTAGCTCAGTCCTCACATCCCCACATCCCCACATCCTTACATCCTCACATCCCCAGCAGACCTCTTTTCAACTCCTGGTCACTCTGGGGTTAACTCTTGAAAGCACTTGTCATGGCTCCTGGGGTTTCACTTTTCTGGCTCTAACTCCATTTTAGGCTGTTGTTCCTGGGTTTGATGTCATTTGAACTCTCAACTGTCTTAGGTCATGTTCCTTTCTATTTTCAAATTTTGGTGAAATTCAGACTTTATTCTTACTACATTGGAAATTATGATGAAACTTAAGTTTTTTTAAAGGTTGTGACTTTTATATGAAAATGATTATAACACGTGAAGGCACATAAGAAAAAGACACAGGCTGGCGAGATGGCTTAGAGGTTAAGAGCACTGACTGCTCTATCAGAGGTCCTGAGTTCAATTCCCATCAACCACGTGGTGGCTCACAACCATCTATACTGAGATCTGGTGCCCTCTTTCGGTGTGCAGAGATACATGCAGGCAGAATATTGTATACATAGTAGAAATAAACCTTTTTTTAAAGAAGAAAGAAAGAAAGAAAGAAAGAAACAAACAAACAAACCACATAAGAAAATAAGAGAATAGAGATCCAAGCTTGACAACCTGAGTTTGATCCTTGGGATTCATATATTAAAAACTGACTCTCAACAGATAATAGTGGCTCACTCCTTCAATCCCAGCACTCTGGAGGCAGTTAGATCTCTTGAGTTTGAAGCCAGTGGTCTGCAGAGCAAATTCCAGGACTCCTAGGGCTATCCAGAGAAACCCTGTCTCAATAAATAATAAACTAATTAATTAATGAAATAAAGAAGAGCTGACTCCTACTAGTGGTCCTCTGACCTTCACATGTGTGGTGTGGCACATGCACAACATATACAGAGAAAATAAATCATTTTTTAAAAGACTGAGTTTTTTTTAGTAATATGTCTCTGCACAAATTATGTCAGTTTTTGGCAGTTTTTTATTAACATTTTGTTTATGCATTTAGTATATGAAAATGATGATCAGCTTCTGTGGGACCCAGAATATTTACCAGAAGATAAAGTGATTGTATTTCTTAAGGATGCATCTAGAAGAACAGGTGATGAGAAAGGTGTAGAAGCAATTCCTGAAGGATCTCACATAAAAGACAACGAACAGGTACATTAATAAGAAGCAACTGTTTGGGCTTTCCTCATAAATAACAGTCCTCGTTTCTCAGTGTGGGTGCTCTGTCCACCTCAACTCCTCTTCTGTAAAGGTTGGAATTAGCACACGACCTCCTGTTGATATGCTTATATCATTAATTCAGTAAACAGAAATTGTTACTTTGCTTAGGTATACTTTTCATAGTGCTTTTAAGAGTGTTTTCTTCTGGGTTTTTTTTTGTTTTGTTTTGTTTTGTTTTGTTTTGTTTCCCTGGCTGTCCTAGAACTCACTTTGCAGACCAGGCTGGCCTCAATTCATAGAGATCACCTGCCTCTGCCTCCTAAGGCATGTATCACCACTGCCTGGCCTTTTGTTTGTTTGTTTTCTATTCTATCTCCATGAGACTCTACATCTGTGATCAAGTTGGCACCCTCACCTCAGATAATACCATTGTGTATATATGGTCAGACTAACCTACCATGAACCTAATACAACAGCATTTTTACAACCTTGTTATTGTTGTTCTTTCTCAGTTTGTTTAAAATATTAGGAATCTCAGAAGGCTGCAAAGAATTACAACTTAAACTTTTGTAACCCATTGGGTTTCCTAGTGGCTCTACCCAGCAGGACTGCATAAGAGGTTGATTGGACCACGGGCCTGAGTATCAGCTGTTTGTAAGGGTCTACACTTGACTGTAACTAGCAAAGGGGAGGTCTTTTGCTCTACCTCTTGGCATTGTTATAAATAGACCTTTGGAATAAAGTTCTGGGCCCGTGGCCCACTCGAGTCTATCCTGTGTTTTCCTCTCCCCTCTTTATTTCTAATTAAGTCTCTTCTCCCTCATTCCTCAAGAGTCCCTGGGGTAAATAAGTGTAGGGGCTGGTCCCCACACAACAAAATGTTATTTTATATGAGATTAATATCTCAGTTGCTGAGATACTGTGGTCACCAGGTTGTGTAACTTTCCTTGTACATAGTGAGAGGCATAGAAGGATAGGATTGAGCTCTCCTTTTTTTTTTTCTGGGTGGGGGGGGCGGGTTTCTCTGTGTAGTTTCTGTGCCTGTCCTGGATCTTGCTCTGTAGACCAGGCTGGCCTCAAACTCAGAGATCCTGGTTCCGCCTCCCAGAGCTGGCATTAAAGGCGTGCACCACCACCACCTGGCCCTAATCTTTTTTTCCCTTGGTGCTCTGTATGTTGCTTTCACTAAAATTGGACCAGAAAGCATAGAAATAAACAGAGGATTGAGAAAAGTGTGCTCTTAAAAACAAGCATCAGGCTGAACTGTTGGTAGTCTGTCATTCTTACGTAGAAACCTTTCCTTTTTCTAGGCTTTATATGAATTGGTTAAATGCAGTTTTGATACAGAAGAAGCCTTGAGAAGATTGAGATTTAATGTCAAAGCAGCTCGAGGTAAACACATGATAGACTTTCATTTCATGACTTGGCAGAAATTTTAACTTTAAGCTGCTCAGTTTACCTAAATATGTCTCCAGCTTAATAACTAGTCTTTCTCAATTCAGGAGTTATGTGCAGAGCACAAATGTCACTCAAATTATTACAGGGAATGGGATTAAGATTGTCCTATTATGCAAAAGAAGGGCATTTAAGTGAAAGTAAAATATATAAAATGCCTTATAGGTTGAAAACATTTAAAGATTTTCTCCTTTGATCTTTATAATAGTTCTATGAGCTATATCACATAACATGACCTCCTGTTGTTAGTTACTTCCTAACTTTAAAATTGTAAGACTGGGCTGGTTAGGTGGCTCATTGGGGAAAGGGGTTGTCACTTAAGCTGAACAACCTCAATTTAATAGCTGGAGACCATGTAGAGGTGGAAGGAAAGAACCAGTTACCTAAAATAATTCCCTGGCCTCCCTTCACATGGTGCACATAACACATTCAAGCAGACACAAATCATTATAAAGAATTAAGTAGAATTGGGAGATGTAGGTGTAATTTATGAGCAATAAGGCTGTAGTTGAAACCTGAGTTTTGCCTTTTTTACTCTTAAATTTGGCTCCTCCACTGCACTGAAAGTACATGTATATCTATAGGAATATGTATCTATGGGTGTGATAGTGATAGATTATCTGTTTACATGACGTCAGTCTGAAGGCTCTTTAGCTTTGAGCACCTAACTATATGAGTCTCAGTCCTCGTGGCCTGGCAGCCTGGATGGCAGGCTGAAAAATAGTTGCTGATCTTCAGAGGAGAGTTACAGGATATTGTTAAATAAAGCCTGTTGTAACTGGACATAAAATACTTAGGGTGAGAATTTTGAGAACAAAGTATTTTTACTAGTGAGTAAACAATTACATTGTTGAGAGAAGATAAGGTAGGGGACAGAACATATTTCCATGTAGAGTCCAAAGTAAGAAAGCTTACCAAGTTGAAGGCGGCTGAGAAGAACTGAGGAGAGCTGTGAGAGGTGGCCCACCATAGAAGCATTACAAGTTGGAGGCCTGGCTGAAATATAGCAAGACCTTGTCTCCACAACAAGAAGGAACAAGTGGCCCAAATTTGAGATTGGAGAGTTATGCACCAAATCATTCCAATTTTTATTAAATCGGGAACTTTTATCACTGTGTCTTTTGCAATGGCCAAATATTAACACTTAAGAGTAAGATACTCAATTTTTTTACCAGAAAGTTACACCTTTGCTTTCATTTTCGTTATTGTATATTAACAGTTTGCTTTTATCCCCCTCATTCTGTCAGAGGAGTTATCTGTGTGGACAGAGGAAGAGTGTAGGAATTTTGAACAAGGGCTGAAGGCCTATGGAAAAGATTTTCATCTGATCCAGGCTAATAAAGTAAGTAATGATTTATTTAAAGTTTTTGTAATATTATAATCTTTTGATTTACAACTAATTAGAATAAGCATACTTAGACTGTCTGACATATTTGTCAAGTGACTTTTTTCACTATACCGTAAATATTTAAGAATTGAACTCACTTACACGTTTGTTAGTCAACTTCTCTGATTGTGTATGCATAAGTGCAACGACTAAAGGCTGTTTTCCGTTTCCTGTGACGAGAGGTTTGTACATTGTTAAAATAATGTGTTTTTACTCATTCTTTGAGAATTTTGTTCAATATATTTTTATCATCTTCCGTCCTGCCCTCTAACTTTTTCCAGATCCTACCCAACCAATTTTATGTTCTTTCCCTCTAAAGTGCACGTGGACACAGACACTTCTACATACACACTAACACAGCACCCATGGAGTCTCAGTTTGTCTTAGCTGACTGCTCCTTATTATGGGACCTGCCTCTGAGTTTGGTTAATAGAACCGGTCACTCCATTGAAGAAAACAGATTTTTCTCTTCCAGTAGCTATCAATTGCAAATACCTCATTAAAGTAATTTTGAAATTTTAAAATATTCTTAACATTAAATTTACAGTGAAAATAATTATTTGTGTGATGTGTGTGTGCTGTAGTGTGCTTGTCACAGGACAACTCTGGAGTCAGTCTCCTTCCCCTTCTAAAGTTGGTCTCCCCGACCACTCCCCCGTGGGACTTTGGGATTGACTCAGATTGTCAGACTTGGTGGCAAGCACCTTAACTTGCTGAACTGTCTTATTGCCCATAATTAAAATATTTTTTGGTTACCTAAGTCCTGAATGATCTGAAATTATATTCTTAAGATGATATTTTCCAGAGGTATCTATCACAAATAGACTTAACATGATGGCTTGATATCCTATAAGTATCAGTCATACAGTATATACCCTAAATAACTAATAACTTGCAGGTTTGAACATTTAATTCTTTCCAAGGAATTTTTATTATACTATATTTATTCATGAGTGTGGGAGGGGGCATATGAGTGTCACAGTGCACATGTTATAGTCAGAAGATAGTTTTGTGTAGTGGGTAATGTCAATAGCAAGCACCTTTACCTGCAGAGATATCTTGCCAGCCTTTGGGCTTTTGTTTTGTTTGTTCTGACATAGAGTCTCATTATCTAACTCTGACTGTCTTGGAACTTACTATGTAGACCAGGCTGACTTGGAACTCCCAGATCTGCCTGTCTCTGCTTCCCAAGTGCTAGAATTAAGGCGTGCGCCACCACACCTGGCGGGGGTTTTTTTTTTTTTACAACAGAATTCTCAAAGGATTTTTAATAGTAACTCCACCATTTTATATAACAGGAAAGAAAATTAGGTGGTTTTGTGGGGAGATTATGATAAAGTTTCAGCACAAATATAGAAACTCATGAACATTACTTTTCATGAGTGTGTTGAACTAGGCCTTATATATTTCCTTGAAGAGAAATTTTTTTTTAAATCTGATACCTTGCACAGGACTATGTTTAAGTATTGGGCATATGTTTGAAGCTCCAATTCATTGTTTTTTATTTGTTTTGTTTTCTTTTCTAGCTACTGCTTGAATATAGTTGCTTTGT
Source organism: Onychomys torridus (assembly GCF_903995425.1). Classification (NCBI taxonomy): domain Eukaryota; kingdom Metazoa; phylum Chordata; class Mammalia; order Rodentia; family Cricetidae; genus Onychomys; species Onychomys torridus. The sequence goes on from NC_050444.1 coordinate 119,819,210, forward strand.
TTTGACACATTCACTGTTAAATGGGAGTTACGGATCCTGTGAATTCACTGCTAGTTTTACTTTGTATTTAATACTTCCTTCTTAATATAGTTGCATTTTTATAATTCACATCAAGCATTACTTATGAATTGTTCACCAGTTAAAAAGAAATGCTACTTTTGCCAAGGACCCAGATTTGGTACCCAGCACCAATGTTGGGTGGGTGGCTCAAAAACACCTGTAACTTTAAGTCCAGAGTAACTTACACCTCTGGCCTCTATAAGCACCTGCACTCTCATTTACTTTGCAAGCAGACACACACACACACACACACACACACACACACACACACACACACCCCACATAGTTAAAAATAATTACATCTTTTACAAAAGAAAAACATTGATAGTTGAAGAGAAACTTGGAGTTTGAGTGTTTAGAATAACTTAGACAATGCAATTGGTGTTCAAAGTGTGGAACCCAATATGTCCAGATTTGATACAGTCAGCACTCTGGGGAAATGTTGTTTTAACTAGTGACTGACTGCATGTTCCTGAATTTGTTTTAAAATCCATTTTGCAGTTGAAAAGTACATTTTATTTTTTCTGGTATTTCTTGTATACTGCTAACCAAACTGTTGGGTTACCTCTCAGGGGCATCTCTGGAGTATAACTGAAAGTGCAGAAGCAAAGCCCCACCTGTGTGACTTTAAAAATCTTTTAAAAACTCATTAGCTGATTTGAAACCATGAGCCAAAGTTTCAGCATGTGCTTATTAAGAATATAACTGGCTGGGTGGTGGTGGGGCATGCCTTTAATCCCAGCACTTGGGAGGCAGATGCAGGCAGATCTCTCTGAGTTTGTCTAGGCCAGCAAGTTCCAGGACAGCCAGAACTATTACATAGAGAAACCCTGTCTCAAAAACAACATCATCATCATCATCATCATCATCATCATCATATAACTGATTTCTTTATAAATGTTGAGTGGGGTCTTTTAATGCTGTTAAGAATCATCTGGCCTATGCTCTACTTAGTTGCTCTAGTGAACAAAGGGAGGACAGTGATTCTTTGAGGGTTGAATGTGAAAATACTGAAGTTCTATTATAGGCTTATTTCATGAAGATTTTGTATTGTGGTAACGGCATGCCCCAAGATGTCTTGGTTTTTGCATCAGTAAATTACAGCTGACTTGAAATCATTCTTTAGGAAGCAAAGCAAGAGCTTGAAAGAATTTTTTTTTTTTTTTAATGTATATTGATTGGCATTTTACCTTCTTGTGTGTATCACATGTGTGCCTGTTGCCTCAGGAGGTCAGAAGAGGGCATCGGGTCCCCTGAAACTGGATGATTTAGAGCCACCATATGGATGGTGGAAATTGAACCTGGGACTTTGGGATACTCTAAACCACTAAATGCCATTTTTCTAGTTTCTTGAAAGGACTTTTTAAAAGCCCTTATTACTTTACAACTTTAATCAAGTTTAAGCAGAGGGGAAGAAAGGGGGAAAACAAAATCTGTTAGGTAAGTTAAGGGTGTCCTCAATAGTAGATGAAATTAATGCTGAAAAAGTTTTTTAACGTTTTGTTTCCTTCCAGAGCACTACTCCATGTGCCTTTTTTCTCTTTGAAGCGTGCAGTGTTTTATTCTTATCCATCAACTTCTAGCTCTCCAAGGCAGTATCAATAAAGGAGATTGCCAGCATTTTCTGTTGATCATGGCATGTATATGCTATTACCTTCTTGGTTCCTTAACTTCTGCCTCCTTTGCTTTTATATCTTATATATATGTGTATATACACATAAAAATTTACGTCTAGATTTTTATATAAGAGAAATTGCATTTCCTCTTCTTAGTCTGGCTTATTTTGTTTAACATAAGATTTCAGTCCATCTATTTTTTTACAATGTCATCATTTCATCCATTTTTTTCTACAGCTAAATAAAATTGTATTGTGTATCTGCATATTTTTATATCCATTCATATGTTGGTGGGCATCTAGACTGGTTTCGCTAATTGGCTGTTATGAATACTATAGCAATAAACATGGGTAAGCAAGTTATCTCTGTGATGTGCTGACTTAGAATCCTTGGGTATATACCTTGGGATGACAAGTGGGTCCTATTATAGCTCAGGTTTTGGTTTTATCTGGAGTTTTATGATTTCCATACTAGTTTTATCAGTTTACATCCCCATCAAGAGGTGAGTAAGTGTCCTCTTTTTCTACATCTTGGGGCGTTTGTTTCCCTGTATCCAGCCAGCATTTGTTGTCACTTGCTTTTGTTGCTTATTTTTTGTGAAAAGCCATTCTGACTTGAGTAAGACAGAGATAAAGGCAGTTTTAGTGTGTATTTCCTTGAATACTAAGGATCCTGAATACTTGTTATTTATTGGCCATTTTTGAGTTTATTATATATTCTAAATAACTAATCCACTTCAGATAAATAGAAGTTTTCTCCATTTTGTAGGTGGTTTCTTTACTCTGATGATAGTTTCATTTGGGCTCAGAAGCTTTTAATTTCAAGCAGTCCTATTTGTCAGTTCTTCGGCCTGTTTCTTGTGTTGGTAGAGTCCATTTTAGAAAAGTCAAAAAGTTACCTGTGGTTTTTACCTCTGGTATTTCAGAGGTTCAGAGTTTATATTAAGGTCTATGACTCATTTTGAATTGATTTTTCTACAAGGTTCGAGGTTCAGATCTGATTTCATGCTTCATTGCAGGAAATCATTTATAAGAGAATTTAAATGTAGATTCCCTTGATAATCTGAGTAAAAAGCATTTGTTATTTGGATTCATTTTAACCTAATTGTCACTCTTATTTGCATTAGAGGAATACTTGTTTTATTGTAAAATATTGGAGTGGGGCTATCTTTGAATTAAAAAACAGATTGCTAACTATCTTATATAGTTATTGTATTATCTTTCTCAATGGATTTAGAAATAGTAGTTTTCAGCACAGTTGCTGTAGTTTATTTCATACACAATATATCGTGTTTACTTGTCATGTATATTAACTAAAGAGTAGCTTTTTTTTTCCAGTCTGTCTTAGTGTTTCTATTGCTGTGGTTAAAACGCCATGGTTTATTTGGGTTATACTTTCACATTCCCGTACCTTGTCATTGAAGGAAGTTGAGGCAAAAACTGCAGCAGAAACCATAAAGGAACACTGCTTACTGTATTGTTCCTCAGGGCTTGCCCAGTTTGCTTTCTTATACAACTCGGAACCACCTGCCCAGGGTTGGCACCACCCATCTCCATCAAGAAAATGGTGCACAGACTTGCCAGGAGGCCAGTCTTAAGGAGGCATTTTCTTAGTTGAGTCCTTTTTCCCAGTGACTGTAACTTGTTTCAAGTTGATGTGAAACTATCCAACACAGACTTGAGAGGTTTTTCTTGAAGTGGCACTGTTAGGAGACTATTCTTAAAAACAAGCCTTTGTTTCTTACAGGTCCGAACAAGATCAGTTGGTGAGTGTGTAGCATTCTATTACATGTGGAAAAAGTCTGAGCGTTATGATTTCTTTGCTCAGCAAACAAGATTTGGAAAAAAGAAATATAATCTTCATCCTGGTGTAACGTGAGTTGTTTTCTAAGCTTTCTTGGCTTTTTCTTTAAATAATTTTGAATTTTGTAGTCCTTCAAAATACAGTTTCTGTTAGCTTCAAAGCTTACCATCTCTTGACATGTAAGGCATGCAGACTTTACTGTCTTAAAAAAATTATAAGCCATTATACATGTTAAGACAATAAGCATTAAACCAAGATTTAGAGTGCAGATTTCCATTAGATATTCTTAAAATTGAAAAGGACAGTGTTAATATTTAATTTAATTAATTTATTTTATTTATTTTTGAGGCAAAATCTTGCTGGCCTCATTCTTACCAATTTTGTCAACCTTCCAAGTACCAGGATTGTATATGTGCACCACCACCACCAACAACCACATCTAGCTTTAGTTTAAACTTCGAAAATAGTAAAAATAGGACCAAGATAAACTTCTGAAAACTGTTGGGCTATGTAACCTGTAGAGGGCCATAAAAAAGGTAGGGAAATTAAATTTTCCCTGTGCAATCTGTTTTGATCTTTGGAACTAAAACAAGATTTGAATGTAGATAATTGTCAGGTTAAATTATGTCCTTGTTTGTTAGACATACCTTTTCCTAGCTGTCCCAAATCTTACAGGACATATTACAGAAGTATTGCATAAAATTAGTAATGCACCTCCAATATTCTGATTGACAGTGATGGTAGCTGTAATCACATTATGCATGTATCTTACCTGCCTAAATACAATCCTGACATATGAAATTCTTTAGCTTCATTCAAGCTGTGAGTAGTTGAGGTCAGTGTGCACTAGTATAGATGTCCTCAAGCTACTTTACAAAGGTGTGCTTGTTACGTATATTGAATTATATTTTTCCAAACTTCTAGGCCATAGTGTTTCTTTGTTATGTTCATTTATACTTAGATGTCTGTATAGAGTACTTCCTCAGACCAGGCACTCTAGAGCCCAATGCAAAATAAACTAAAAAAGTATAAATGAGGGCTGGGGTTAGAGCTTAGTGTTAGAGTGCTTACCTAGTCTTTTGAAGACCCTGAGTTCATCTCCAACACCACTCCCAAGCAAGGGAATAAATGAGTGTGATCCACCTTTGTCAAAAGACAGTGAACTCCTCACCTCTCCTGTTCTCCACTTACTCAGAATTGGTGATCATTAGAATGGAATTTCATATAAAGGATCATTACAAACTTTATCACTGCTTGATAAGCAGTTAAAAATAATTTAATAAATTTATTTTGATAGCTTAATTCATAATTTTAACTACTTACTAAATGTGTTTTTTCTGGATTCAAGCTCTAAGATGTAGGGCTAGCTGTATCCCTCCCTCCTTCCCCTATTTCAGAAACAAGGTTTAGATGTGAAGAAGATGTCATCATCAGCATAAACACACATATATACCATTTGCTGTGCTAGGTCAGACTCATGGCTCATCCATTTCTCTTTTTCAGAATGCCTTAGCAGAGGAATGTGCTAAGGGCTTGGCTTAGTTGGCTCTGTGATGTCAGGTGCAGTAGAGTAGACAGAGGTGGACCACCAATCATTTTAGGTTCTCTGTTAATTTCTTACAGTTTCTGAAAATATTTTGAAGATATTTAACATCTTAATTTCTCCTAAGGTTAAGTTTTCTGTAGGTGGACAGACCACAGTTAAAGTAACCCACACTTTGTTTTTCTAAGGTATGAGTTAATACCGGTCTCGTGTCAGAATGGAATGAAGTCACAAATGTGTATCGTCTTGGGCACAATCACCTTGCTTCTGTGGAATTTCTTTTATTCCTTTGTGCTTCTCTGAACTTTGTCTGCTTGCTTGTCTGCCTTGTCTTTCTTTTTTCCCCCCCTAAAAGAACTACAGCATTTTCTTTACAGGTATATTATACTTTCTATAAAAAGCAGTGACCAGCTAGGTGTGGTATCTCACACCTGTAATCTCAGCATTCAGAAAGCTGAGATGGGAGGATTTCCATGAGTTTGAATCTAGTCTGGGCTGTACAGTATCAGGTCAGGTGAGGCTACATAGCAAGATACTATCTTACAAAATAAATAGTAAAAATTGAAAAGAAGTAAGACTAGACTGTACGTTATTATTCATGTGGTGAGAAATTATGATTTTCTGTAAGAACTATTTCTGACCTGCTTGCACTTTCTGCTAATGGTTCTATCTTAGTGATTGTATAAAACATGTAATGCCTTAAACCCGTGGTTCTCAGCCTTCCTAGTGCTTCCCCCTTTAATACAGTTCCTCAAGTTGTAGTAACTGCAACTTAACATTATTTTCATTGCTACTTCATTACTGTCATTTGGCTACCGTTAGGAATCATAATGTAAATATCTGTCTTTTTTAATGGTCCTAGACAGCCCTTGTGAAAGGATTAACACACACATACCCCAGGGGTCACAACCTACAGGTTGAGAACCACTGCCTTAAAGAAACACTTGTGAATTTCTTTTGCCTTGTTCTTAGGTGCATGTTAGACTAAGTGCCTTATCTTAAGAGTCCTTGTTACCTTTTTCTGTTTTGTTACTTCCCTTATTACCAGATTGAAATGCATTTGCCCTTCCTGCCACAGCCTCTGAGAGCTCCACTACAGTTGACCCCTAGTTACCACCTGGAGGGATTGAGAGCCACATTCACATTGGAGCTATTGCTGTTCCAAATAATTCTTAAATGTCCAGTTACCTGAACTTGAGCACTCTTAACTTTCTGACTTGTTCTACCTGACTTCCTTTCGAAGCATTTAGGATTACATTAATATATAAAGATTATGGTTATTGTTTTTTACAGTATCATTGCCATGTTCAAAAATTGAACATTATTTTGATGTCTTTTCATCTACCTTTCTTTTGAATGGCTTTTTAACATCCTCCAATATTCATTCTCACTAAGCTTTGTTTATTTCCAGTAATTTCTTCTCATGTAGTTAGTGCCTATTCTTTTTTCCTTAGCTTCTCAAAGGGTTGATAGTCATCTTACCTGTTCTTATTAATGTATGCTTCAGATTGGTTCTTTGGTTGTTTTGTTTTGTTTTTTAATGACAGTGTAGAGCATAGAGCTGGAACATTGTAAAAGCCATTACATTTATAATGTCAAGAATGTTAACGTTGATCAGTTTCTGGTTACAATATGTTTCTGTGATACATGTTTGTTTTGTGTATGCACCAAACAACAACCTGGGTGTTGTTTTTCAGGAAGTATCCATCAAGTTTTTTTAGACAGGGTCTTTCCTTGGAACCCAAGGCTTGCCATGATTGTCTGGCTTGGCTAGTGAGCTGCAGGTATCCAACATCTCTGCTGTCCAGTCCTGGAGTTACAGGTGTATGACCATGTTCTAGTTAGACTTTACAGAAATAGCAGCCAGCCTACAGGCCACAGTCTGCCACTTTCATGTGTAATACAATAACTATGTGTGTAGATAGGACACGTGGGATTTATCTGCATTTCATTGTAAAATAACATCCTTCGGACAAGTATTTAGCCCATTTCTCCTAACTTCAGCCCAGTGTCAGTGATCCTCAACTATAGTTCGGGAAGTAGTAATGAAGTTACAAATAAGCCTGTCTGCGACAAGATACTGATAGGTGACCAGCAAATATGCTCAGGACTTAACCCATTATGTATGGTACAGATCTGGCAGAAAACTGATCTGTATGGTGGATGTCAGGGATCATCCTTTGTGTTAGGTCTCAGTTGCACCTTTAGGTGTTGCCTTTAGGAATCTGAAAACTAGTCTTCATCTGTTCAGAAATCACCCAGTACCCCCAATGACATCATCCTCACCTCTTTACATACACACATTCCAGCTTCAGTTGAGTAATTTTCAGTCTTTCTGTGCACAGTTTAAAGTCTTTAAGCTTGCTGTGGACTTTGCATTTTCCTCAGTGTAGCACCTTCATCCATCTCCCTTCAAAAACATAACCAAAAGCAGCTTCTGAAGTCGGCGTTTAGATCCTGGTACAATGAGGACATTATGTGTTGATAGTTAACTCAACTAATTTTATTTAAGGAAATAATTGTATCGTTTAACTTAATCTTAAGGGATTACATGGATCGTCTTTTGGATGAGAGTGAAAGTGCTGCTTCAAGCCGAGCGCCGTCCCCTCCCCCTACCGCATCAAATAGCAGTAACAGCCAGTCGGAGAAAGAGGACGGCACTGTCAGCAATAGTAATCTAAATGGTAAGCAATCAGGAAATATGCCTAGTTCTTCATAGTGACGACACATAGAATGGCTCAAGGGAATTTACTTTCTGAAAATGTAAACATAAAAGATCAGCACACATACATCCAAACACAATCTGTAGAGTAATTGGACAGAGTTCTTAGTGACGTCATAAACTGAAATCCATGAAGCAAGCTACACAGGGATCGTTGCTTTCAGTAAATTTGAGTTTGGTAGTGTCTCCTTACCTGAGTAGGATAATGCCTAGATGTGAGTACTGCTTTAACTTTTAGACAAATCCAGGCATCAGAAACACATCTATTTTTCAAATAGTTTGAGAACTTGTAACATGAGCTATAATCATAAAGACAAAAAGTAGATAATAAGTGAATTTTGAATATTTGACTTTGCATAATACCCTTGAAAAGTGAGCACAAAGCATTCTTCATTCAGAGTATGTGAAGGACCATCTGTAAGAGCTGTTCCAAGAATTATTTTGATTTCTACTTTAATTGTCCCTAGTAAGAAGAATATTATTTAGCAGAAAATAGCAAGCATGATTCTACAGCATCCTTGTCGGGAAGAAACTGGAGTTAAAAACTTTCAAACTGGGGAGAGCCATGGAGAACATATTAGAGAAAATGCCAAAGCTTTGACCTCAGACTCTCACTACGGTTGCATATTTATTACTTAGTTCATTTCATGGTACTTTTCTATACTTCTCCCTTGAAGAATATGCTGGCCAGACAGGATGTGGGCCTCAGCAGCCATGCATGGGTCTGAGACTACTTATTAGACCGCTGTTCTGCAGTCAGCTGCCCCTTCCTTTATAGAGATTTGAGGTACAGTTTGACTGGAACATGGACCTGAGGAAGGTGCTCAGGGAGTTGAGAATGTCAGTCCTTGTGTCTGTTTTTAACATCCTACAAAGGCAACCCTTTCTTCTATGAGAAAGCACTATTAGGGTAAGATAATTTTCACAAATGATCTAGAAAATGCTGTTTAGCTCAGAAGACATCAGGTTAGTACAATAGAGATTTCCAGGTTTTCCAAAGAAAGGCTAGAACTTTTTAATCTTTATATATATATAATTTTTTATCTTTATTTCTTGTGGGAGGCCAGCTGCCACAGTTTAAAAGGGTTCCTATGAGGAGGAGAGAGGGATAAGAAATATTAGATAGAAAGATAGCGAAGAGAAGAAAGGTAAACAAGAATGGCTTCAGGAGTACCTGGGGCAATAGCCAACACACTTCAATTTTGTACTCAGCTCTCACATGATCTTTCTGCTACTTGCTTTAATTGGAATAATTTTACTTTTCCTGCCAGATGTGGAGAAATAGGGTCTTGCTACGTGCACTCTGGAAAGATCTCAGACTCCCCGTGTTTCAGATTCTATCTCCTGTGGGAACAAAGTCAGTCAGTATGTTCCTACATAGTAATACTTGGGATTCTTCTTTGAATATTTTTTTTCATTTAATGTATATGTGTGCTTTGTATGCATGTATGTCTGTGTACCGTGTGTGAGAACTAAGGAGACTGGGAGAGGGTGTTAGATCCCGGAAAGTAGAATTACAGGTTGTGAGCCTCCATGTGGATTCTGGGACCTGAACCCAGCTCCTCCTTTTGGCGCATCAGGCATTCTCAACCACTGAGCCATTTCTCCAGCCCCCAGGATGCTGTTACTGTGTGTCTGAGTCTGGGTTTTGCCTTAAAATCCATTGCTTTAGTTTCTCTTCACAATGACTGTGTAAGGTGCACTTGCTTTGGGTCTCGTGGTGTGTAAGGAAACTGATGGGTAGCCTGTGAAGACTCGGCTAGTGTCACCTGGTAAGCATTAGAGCCACACTTCACACCATAAGTATGTTCAGACTTGGTGCTTTCCTTGTTCCTCAGTGAGAACTCCTGTTACAGCAGCTACTGTAGAATAGTTGATGAATTTAGCTTTTTTTTATTAAGTGTCATTTATCTTTCTCCAAATGTAGGTGTGTCATCTAATGGACCAGGTGAAATACTAAACAAAGAAGAAGTAAAAGTTGAAGGCTTACATGTTAATGGACCAACAGGTGGAAATAAGAAACCACTTCATACCGACATGGACACTAATGGTTATGAAGCAGATAGCCTGACCACTGACCCAAAACTTGCCCATATGACTGCAAGAAATGAAAATGATTGTGACGAAAAAAATGAGAGACCTGCCAAAAGGCGCCGGATAAACAGCAATGGGAAAGAAAGTCCGGGCTCGTCTGAGTTCTTCCAGGAGGCAGTCTCACATGGAAAGTTTGAGGAACATGAAAACACAAATGACTGAGTCCTAGGCCTGGGTTACTTACTTTGCAGTAAATTCTGGTGTGACTACAATTTTCAGGGTTGGTGGGTGACCTTTAGAAAGCTGATTCCTTGAAGTAGTTGGTTCAATCTTGATGTTTGAATTGAGTCCTCACGTTAAGAAATGGGATTCATAGTTCCACCTTTTGCAAGTTCTTTTATTTCAGATTGTTGAAGACCTCTTTAAGGATGTAAAAACATTGGTAAATTTGAATGACCCAAAGACTTATATGTACCTTCTCATTTGAGATACTAATCATAAATTTGACTAAAAAGTAATTTTTCCTTATTTTTAAGAGGAAGAATAGTCAGGGAGGGGGGAAACAAGTTTGGGCTTCTGCTCAATACCAATTTTTTGATTATCTAGAAATGTCTTTACAACAGACATTTTTCTCTCCTTACAAATTGAACTAAGGAAACCCTCATGAATCCTGAAGGTTATACTAGCATGATTTTTATATGTAGAAGTTTAAAAATAAACCAAGTCAGGTTTGTATTTGTAAAATTGTTGACATCAATGATGTCTTTCCATATTCTTATCTGGGCTTAAGAAATACATTCTGTATTTTTCCAGATTCTTTGTAGCCTTTGAAAGATTTTTACAGTACATATGTCTTGACTGAGCTGTCCTTTCTTAATACAAAAAGCTTGTATAATTTTCTTAACTTGTACAGTTGGTAAACTTTTATGAGAGGAACTGATATTCTGAGTCTGTCAGCTTTCATTTTATTTTGCTAAGATTTTTCTAATGAATTTTTAAGTGTGTGTAGTTAACCAAGTCATGTTTCTTATCCAGGTGGTAAAAGCATTCATAAAGAATTATAAACATATTTTTTTCAAACTTCTACTTATGGACAAATAATTTGGGGCCTCTGGAGTTCAGCATGATACTCAGACTGCAAGCTTGTTTGCATTTGCTATAATTTTCAAATTATTTTTGAAGCAAAAGAAAGACTTATTGTCAGCTTAAATGCGTAAATGTATTGTGCTGAATAGAATCCTGTTCTGTTACTCTCATGCACTGTAAGATTTCCCATTGTTTTCATTAAGTCAACAGAGAGGAAAGGCCAGGTGATTTTGAGATATTGTCATATCAATAATAACTATTGACAGGTAGCAATATTGATTTTTATGAGAAAATAATGGTTTTAAGAATTTTCAGACCTTTCCAGTTAAATCCAGTTTGTCAGATTTGATACTGTTTTTCCAAAATGAAACAGATACAAAATATCCTTGTTCTGTGTGGTTTTTTTAAAGGATTATCTGTGTGCACTAGCCTTGTAAGGATGGGTGCCATTTTATTTTTAGTCTAAAATTCTTCTTATAAAATGTAGTTTTATACAGCTGATAGACCAATCTACAAACTTTTTTATTAAAGGATTATTAGCTATCTTTTTCTCACCCAGACACATCCCCAAATGCTGCTTTCAGCTTGTCCCCAGCCCTCAGTTCAAGAGCCAATGCTTTAAAGACAGATATGTAGTCCCTTTACTGGGTCAGTTGTCTGATGCAGCTTGGGTAAAGGTTTACACTGAGAATGACCGTCCAGTCCTCATCCCTCAGAGTGTTCTTGTTTGTCCAGACTGCTTCCCTTAACCAATGGGAATAACTTTTTCTTTTCCCCAATCAGTATTGGAAGCCACTTTGACAACACATCGTATAATATACATACACTGTTTTTGCATAAATGCCCAGTAAATCAGTTTCAGATGGAAGTACTGAGAAGCATGAGGGGTGTTTGTTTGTTTGTTTGTTTGTTTTACTGAGAAAAAATTAATTTATCCAGAATGGCAGTAGGTCAAGAACTTTAGCAAGTAGCCATGGCCCCCGTCTCCCTACCCACCCTTACCCATATCGCTCTCCCTCTCCCTCCCTCCCTCCCTCTCCCCTTTTCTCCCCTCCCCCCACTCTTTCTTTTCCTTCTTTTTTAAGACAGAGTCTCACTGTGTAGCCCAGGCTGGCCTGGAACTTAAATTCCTTCTATCTCAGCCCCCTGATACTGAGGTTGGAGGTATTTCCCACCACACCCAGTTATAGTCTTATTTTCTAAAGCATATTTTATTAAATGAGTCCAGGCCATCCTAGCTCTTAGTCACAGAAAGTCTATAAAAATGTTTTAAAAGAACAGTGATGTTGTGCTTCTCAATCATTGCAATATTGGAGGTGTCATGTCCACCTTTTTAAAGATCCATCTGGTGTGCAAGTTTGTGGAGTTCTTGAAACTTGTTACAGGAACATTTTAAGGAAATTCTCAGGCATGATGGCAAGTGTGCCAGATGTATAAATGTTAATAAACCTTACTTTTCTTTTTAAAGTATGCATAATGAGAGACATTCCACTAATATGTGATGCTCAGCTTTTCCCAAATACTTTATTGTGTTCTGTGTTTCTACAGGGATTTTACCCTTGGTTCTTCAATGCAACCACTGTAACTTGAGAAGTCATTGCACTATTTAAACACCTTAACAATATCATGAATCTAATTTGCTTAAGATCTAGTACTTTTCATAACTCTTGAGCTCTTAATAAGTTGAGATGAGAAAAGAAGCCTTTCATTATGGGCAGGGGATGTAGCTCAGTTGGTTGAATGCTTGCACCAGCATGTGTGAAGCCCTGGGTTCTATCCCCAGTACCACATAAACTAGGCGTGGTGGTACACACCGGTAATCTCAGCACTTGAGAGGTGGAGGCAGGAGAATCAGAAGTTCAAGGCCATCCTCAAGTACACAGTGAGTTTGAGGTCAGCCTGGGATACCTGAGACGCTGTCTCAAAAAGAAAAGTTTCTGTTGATAATTATGTAGGTCCTAGCAAAGCACTGTCATTTTCATTTGGAATATATAATGTTTTATGATGTATTCTCAATAAGGTTCAGAATCTGTAACTCAGTTCAACAAAATCTGTTGAGCTTTAAAATGTATTTGAAGTAATATTTAAGTAGGCATTCAAAATTATGAATTAGATGTTTTTTAATTTCTGCATAATAATTTTGCACTGTAAAATATGTCCCTTCTCCCATTTCCTTCTGCCATTCTGATATGCTCATTAAAATATTTTTGTAAACATACTTGTGTGATGTGCTATAGATTTTTTGTTTAGTTTCATTTTTTATTTTAGTTATTAATCTCTATGGTGCAGGGTATACAACAGTGCAGGTGTGTACCATCCCTGTTGCCTCCATGCCCAGCACAGTGCACTGAATAGTTTTTAGTGGCTCCTGGTTTTAGGTACCTGACATTGGATGATTATTTTCTGCCTCTTGTTTAAGCTTTTTTTTGTTTAATTTTTTTTAATTTTTATAGACAGTGTCTGGTTTGTTTTTTGTGGGGGGACAGGGTCTATCTATTATGTAGCCCTGGGTATCCTGGAAAAATTGATGTCGATAAGCCTGGCCTCAAACTTGGAGATCTCCCTGCCTCTGCCTCCCAAGCACTGGGATCAAGGCTACGCGCCCAGCCTACTTAGATGTGTAGCCCAAACTGGCTTTGGTCTTTTGTCTGAAGTGATGGAATTTAAAATGAGTACCACTGTACCTGGAAAGGGTATATTTTTGTCTTTTATTCTCCCCAGAGAGGCTTTACTCCGAAGACCTCCATTACCCTCTTTTTTCTCTGAACTATATAATTAAAAATCCTCAGTTCCCCTCTTTTTCAATGAAGTTCATATCATACTTTGCAAAATTTGTTTTGTCACAGTACTTAACTTTTCTATGGGCAAGCAATCCGGGGTGGCATTTGGAATACCTGAGTGTTGGTTCACTTTCATAGCCAACAGTCTAAGTGTATTGGCTAGCATACCCATGTGTGTAACTGACAGTCATCAGTATCAGCCAGATACGCTTTCCCAATGCCATTTATAGTCACTGAAATGGCATTGTCAAAATCTACAGCACATGGGAAGAGTGACTTCAGATTTCAATCTTGATTTTTATTTTTAACTGAATGATTTATATTTTTTTCTCTTTATGTCTCATAGTTCTGGTTGCTTAGAAAAATCTACCATAAAAATCCAGGGTTCTTCAAAATGTTATACAGGATGGTCTACCCAAGTTAACCTGATTTCATGTATTTTATTATCTGAATTGACTTCTTCCTACCTCACCCCCAGTGTAGGATGTATAGTAGGATGTATTTATTTTTCTAAATAAATAATTTGAACAGATTCAAAGGCTAACTGTTAGTTCTAGCTCTTGGGAGGTAGAAGCCAAGGGATTGGATCAAAGTTCAAGGTCTTTGCCTGCCTACACAGCAATTATGAGGTCAACAACTTGGGCTAAATGAGACACTATTAAATCCTCTAAATATACATATGTATGTACACACTATCTGGTGCAGAACACTGGAGCTCTGTGTAAACGTGGTTGGCTAGATCTCAGAATGTTCTAGACACTGAAAGGTAGTTTGCAGTAGATTTCAGGTAATTCCAAGATAAGGGATTTTTGTACCTCTTTTTGAAAGCAGATGGACTTTGAAGTACCTCGAGAACTGTATGGTTAGCTTTGAAGGAGGGGATTCTGGGCCCTGACTTACACAGCTTCAGATTCTAAAAAACAGGGACTGGACTTATTCCAGAAACTTGACAGTATCTTTGTCTTCCCCTTGGGTCAAAGGGGAAGATAACATAAGTGCCAGTCATTCTTGAGTGTGCCCTTTTAAAAGCTCACTAATCCCCTCTGGACACATACATTGTAGGTGGTGGGGATTTACTGGGGTGGCTCATGCTCCCTGAACTGGGAGTTTCATGTTTGCAGTGTGGTATCCATTCCATTGCCTATCCATATCCATTCCATTGACTTCCGATGTTAAAAGATGGCTGCAAGCAGTTTAGAAAACAGGTTGTAAATGTGCTTGGGCTATGTCTGTCTACAAAGTTTCTAACGGGTGTGCAAGCACCGAGCACAGTGGAACAGCTCAATTCTGTCGGAATTGCCTGTGAGTGAAAGAAGCCAGAGGCAGACACGGGTTTTTCGGAAATGTTTTGAAAACCTTTCCTCAAATGGCTCCCAGTTAGGATCATGGCACCCTGGTATTTGTATGCTCCCATGACTAAATATTCTGCATAGACCTGCTGGGAGGTGTGGTGAGGAGAAACATTTAACAGGAGATGAAGTGAATGTCACCATAGCCCCAGTCATAGGCTCCACAGAAGGTCTGAATCCATTTGTGGCTTCAACACAGAGAAATAGTATTCCAGTGGCAATGTCCTTTTCTTTCTGAGATAGTTTTTTGTTGAGAAGTGACTCACTTGTAGCTAGAACCTGGGGCAGTGGTTCTGAGCTGCCAGTGTCAGCTGGTATCCATGGAGTGGACAGAAAGCAAAATCAACATTATTTCAAATAGTCCTCAGAGAAAAACCACTCCAAGCTTGGCCTTGCATTCCCTTATCTTCAACCATGCTTCATACTTTATTTCTGTCCATACGAGGGAATAGTCATATTTTATTTAGAATCCTAGTCCAAGGGTAGCTGTTTTTATAACACTACTTTTTTTTTTTTCAGCCAAATTGAGCCATGTTTCAAGGTATCTCTTGATCTGGACACTGGTTATCTTGTGATAAGGAGAGCCATAAGCTGGCTCCAGGTAAAATAAGGATGGTTTGTATGGGATTGGTGTCACAGGGCTGCAAGCTCACTGGATGGAGCAGGGTCCTGTGCTGTTGTTTCCTTTGGGTTAGGGTGCCAAGTAGGCAGAGTGTACACACCAGAGCAGCACCAGCCTTCAAGGAAAGCCTGATGTGTAGTGCGGAGAGGGACCTAGAAGGCATACTATGTGAAATACATTTGTGAAATGTATTTGTCCCTGAAAGACAAATACTGCACAATCCCCCTTGTAGTAGGCCAGTCAAACTTGGAGAAACAGAAGGAACTGGGGCCATCAGGGCCTGGAAGAAGGGGAAATGGAGGCATCTGTCCGATGCCCATAGCTTTAGTTTGGTGAAGGGACCTGGGGACAACTGCACAGCAAGATGGACATGCTCTGTGGCCCGCACACCTGCAGTAAGTCACGATGGTAACTTCTTTAAAAAATACTTTCATGTGCTCCTCCCTCTCCACACTTTAATGTACTTCTTCTATCTCTGTTGAGTCCACTGTGCAGAGCGGCTGTTCTGCTGAGCGCATTTCACTCGGGGATTCCGACACTAGAGGTACTCAACCCTGGAACACTCATCAAGCAGGGCACACAGCTTGTAAACAGGTTAGCATTTCTCTCCTTCCAGTTCATCACAGGCGTGTCCCAGACTATGTAGTCACAGCCACTGTTTTTGCAAAGCATTACTCCTGAAGAGTATCACCACCTCTGGACTGCCAGCGCCTGCACGTCATCTTCTTCGGTGTCGGCAGACCCCCAGCTCTCAACTGCTCTCGATGCAGGAAGGAATTCTAATACACGTTTTCCAGAAAAAGTATTTATTTGACATCATTAAAAAAATATTTAGGCACATGATTTTTCATGTTTATGTCACCTGATTTACATACCTCAATGCTCAGTACCTTTTAAAAACACGAAGTGAATTGGTAAATAAAATCTATATTGGAGAAACATTGTCAGGGATGGACACATGTGGGCAGGTCAGTCAGCCCAAGAAGGGGACATCTGTGAGCAAAATAATCTATAAAAACATTTCTGTGACAATAAAATCTAACCAGCAGATTTCTTTTTAAAAAATATTTTCAAAATAAAGTTTAAAAAAGAAAACACTAGAGTCTCTCCTCATTCCACAAGGTGAAATGTGAACAGTAGGAGCAGATGGCAGGCTCAGAAAAGTGACGGCATCCCAGACTATGAGAGCTGCCCAGTGTGTTCAGTGCTGAGGGGAGGGAGGAAGGCCTGGAAGCTACTTAGGGTGACAGCTGAGTCTTCCCTGCCACCAATCGGACATGCAACTGTCTCCCACCGAGAGAGAAAACAGTTTTCGCTTTTTCAAATTTGCCACCATAATATGAAAATACTTTTTAAAAAGCAGAATCACGGTGGCTATAATTATATGGAGAATATTTTTGTTTTGTGTTTTCAAAAAGATAGTGGACAAAGACTGTCGCCTAAGCATCTGGAGGCAAAGAGACACAGGCTTGTGCTTCTCGGGAAACACACGTTACCCTAAGTCACTGGCACTCAACAAATGCAGTCCTCCATGAAAAGATGCCGCCCTATGTCTGCTGTGTGCCAAATGTACTGGGAACTATACTCACTCTCAGTGTGTCTCCCCAGGGAAGAAAAAACTCATTTACAGCCTGTTCATGGGAGAAACCAGCACTGCACAGATGTGGGAAGAAAGAACATCTCCAGGTCATGGGGGACTCAGTGTAGGCAATTCTAAGAGCTGTGTGGCTCATCTGAGCTACATGATGATCTGAGGACCAAGTCCTCTGAAATGGAAACACTGTTCTTTTGGGGTGGGCCTAAAATCAGTGTCACCCAAAACTGTGCAGGCAGGCCTTATTTACAAATTACTGAGTTCTTTCATTTGTGTCCTTTCAACTAAGGGCAGACCCCTGGCTGAAACAACTATACACTGGAGAGTGTCAGACTATGTCCTATTTATTTGTCCATTTGCTGGTCATGAAGTCTTCTCTCACTAAGAGAGCCCCCAATAAGGAAAGCAAAGGTGCCCAGGCCTAAAGTCCTCAGTGTGACTGTGAACTGACCAATAGAGAGAAACACTAACACGCTGTGGAGACTCTGCCTCAGCTTTACTGACCAAAACCTTCCACAGATTCCTGATACAATATTGCAGAAAACTTTCAAATGTGCTTTCTTATAAAATTTATATTCAAGGTGGAGCCTATAGATGAAATTTTCAAATAGAGGGGGAAAAAAAAAATCAAAACTCTCTTATTCCCCCAATGAGACACAAAAATCCAAGCTGTTTAAGCCTACAGCATCCAGTCAGCTGCCCACAAAGGAAGCAGAGGCAATCTCCTCTGCTGACCCAAGCAAACACAGCCTCCTCCACAGCAGGGGAGGTCTCTGAGCCATGCCACCCAAGTCTGGCAAACATTCCTCCCTGGGGCAGTGCAGGCAATGTCTACTCACAGCTGCTCTCTCAGAATGAGGAACCCACCGAGATGCTCATCCAGTGCACCCCAGGGCTGAGGGTACAGGTGGGTGTTCCTGCAGGGGAGAGCTGGCCTCTTGTCATTTAAGGAGGGAGAGACTTTGCCAAAAAGAGATCAAGTCCCAACAATACAGAGATGTCTGGCCAGCTCTTCCCTCAGACCAGCCAGTTCAGAAGCTTGGGCCTCCTGTCATGAGGACTTGGACACAGGAATCCTAAGAGTACCAACTGTAGCCACATGATGAAGGCCTGGGGAGAGATGGCAGCCACCCTGACTATCTGTCCCTCTCAGAGAAGTGGGAGGCTGAGCCATTGCTGCATACAGATTGTAGCTCTCCGGTGTCTCACTGTGGGCTCTGATCTCGGGAGAATAGGCAGAGCAGGTGCTTCTAACCTCACAGGCCTGCAGTTCTGGAAAGCTGAAGTGCCAGGCACACAGTCCCAGAGTTTCCTAGCTGAACAGAGAATCAAGTTCTCCATCTTACATTCAGTCCATGGCAAGAGAGAGCTTTTTGAACCACCACCAACTCATCTCTGCATCCCTGCACGCAGCACAACGCCCAATAGCTATGTTCACTGCATTACTGTTGAGTGAAGAACTGAGGAATGGCCAGCTTCCTCCACCCCTTACTTGTCTCCTACTGAACAAAAAAGGAATCAGACATTCCAAGGCACGCTCTGCTCACCCCACACAATCCAGGAAAGCAAAATCCTTCAGAGCCTCGTGGGGTTTTTAGTGCCAAAGCTGTCACCTTTGGCAAATGTAATGATACTATGGAGATAATGCAATTAAAAAAGAAGAAAGTTCAGATCTCAGCTGCATTTCCAGCTAAATTGCCTCTGGAGACAGGCCACTGGAAGGCAGCATTGTATAGACTGCCAGGGTCACCTGGGTAGCAAACTACAGGGTAAAAGATTCCAAAACGCTGATGCTTCACTGTCCTAGACAAAAAAGAAATTAAACCACCCAGTACATTTTCCAGTCTGGTATAAATTAACTTAAACATAGTTAACATACGGTCAAGAAATTTTCAAAGGCGACAATCAGTCCTAGAGTCATACAATTGCAAAGGAATATTAGTCCCGAGTCAGGACGCCTCAGTGTCTTCAGGGTACAGGAGCAGGGCCATCAGGTCATACAGCTCCTTTCCCCTTAGTGTCCAGCTTGTTATTGCCCTCTGACTGTTTGCTCAGCTGCTCTTCGGTGAAAGTGATGTAAGAATACACCAGGCTTCCAGCGATACTGCAAGACAAAGCCATCATGAGGAAGGGAGAAGAGGGAAGGAGTGAGTTGTGACACCTGTCATGGGGAAAATTCTGGTGAAAGTGAAGTGCCCCACAGTGGGAAATTACTACATAAATTCACACAATGGAATACTATACATCCACTAAAATGCTATGAAATCAAAGAGGTAATGACATGTTAAATGAGAAAAAAACCACACAAAACATTAAATGCTGGTCACCTCTGTATGAATTACATGAACATGAATATGTGCTTCGATTTGTATTAGAAGAGAGACAGATCTGGAAGACACATCAAAACCATCCGCTGTGGTTGCAGCTGGTTCTAAGATGCCAGGTGGTTCCTCTCTAGTAAGAAGCAAGCTCAGTGGGGAACATTTTCCTGAGCTCTTGGCCTATGGCAGTTAGTTACTGGCATGCCTTACCTGTTCCTATAGTGCACCCCAGACTGCATTCGTGGAGACAATGATCCCTGTTCATTCTCTAAGAGA
Organism: Onychomys torridus; assembly: GCF_903995425.1. Classification (NCBI taxonomy): domain Eukaryota; kingdom Metazoa; phylum Chordata; class Mammalia; order Rodentia; family Cricetidae; genus Onychomys; species Onychomys torridus. The sequence goes on from NC_050444.1 coordinate 119,839,016, forward strand.
ACTTCAAAACTTCCTGCCTCTAAAACTAAGCTATAAGCCGGAAGAGTTCACAGAAACAGCACCCCTGTGGGACTCTTCACTTGAGACTGCCAGTACTCATTCCACTGGGTTACCACCCAGCTGAGAGTCTGGGCTGGGCTCTTCCCTTAAAAATTTCCTGCCCTGGATCTGGCCCCTCTTCGGCCCAGCCACAAGGCTGATCAACATGTTGCTCATTTAAAACTCATTCTGTTTTCCTCTGGGCTTTGATGTCCCAGCCCTAGGGTAGCTTCAGAGTTGTGAAAACTGCCAACCTCAGGCTCCCATGAGGAGGAACGAGGGGAAGTAAGAACTAGTATACCACCAGCCACTCTGAACCTCCAGCCACATAACACAAAGCTTCCTTTAGTCTAACCTTCTTCCTAGCAGGATTCCTGCAGACATGCACATGATGATGAGCACGGTTTGTTTGCATTTTCATGCATCTCCTGCCACTTGGCTATCCCTGCAAGGTGCCCATTTGACAGAAGAGCAAAGGGAGTCCTCAAGCTGTAAGAAACTTGCTCAGCGTCAGGGGGCCAGGACAGTCTATCTCCACTGCACCTGACACCACAGCCCCCAGGCCTTCACTGTCACCATCATCAGCTTGTGAACTTCCCAAGCCTTATTCTTAATTCATTTAAATTTATGTGTGTGGGGAGATTTGCCTGAATGAGTGTCTGTGCACTATGTGCATTCCTAGTGTCCAAAGGAGACCAGAAGAGGATATTGGATCCCTCAGTTTAGAGTTACAGACAGTTGGGAGCCACCATGTGGGGGCTGGGAATTGAACCCTGGTCCTCTGGAAGAGCAGCCAGTAATCTTAACCACTGAGCCATCTCTCCAGCCCCCTAAGTCCTGTTCTGTGAGCTTGTGCTCTGCCGTAGCGATGGAGACTGCTCCCCTTCCCTCACCTGGCAGCTCTTCCATCACGCTGAGATAAGAGCTGATCGCCCCTTCTGGAAGCAGTCCGTTCCCAGTGGATTACTTCTGCAGATGAGTTCCCTGAGAGCTTGCCTAGGACCAAGCCTTCATGCTAAAGCTAAAACATCCCCAGGACCACATGCACATCTCCCCATGACAGTCAATTCCCTTTCCTCCAAACCCACCCCAACCCAAGCAATGGAGAAGGCCTGCCCCTTCCTTCTTCCATCCCACTTTCTTCTACGCTGTCACACCCTCCGACAACCTAAAACAATGCTCTGGTATTTTATATTTTTTTTGTTCGGTTTTCCAGACAGGCTTCTCTGTGTAGCCTTGGCTGTACTGAACTTACTGGGTAGACCAGGCTGGCCTCAAACTCATGAAGATCTGCCTGTCTCTGCCTCCCAAGTTCTGGGGTTAACCATCACCACCACTCACCACCACCACTCACTACCACCCCACAGCACCAGGTGGCACAGGCCTTTAATCCCAGGCTGTTACAGAGAAACCCTGTCTTGAAAAACCACACACACACACACACACACACACACACACACACCAAAGAAAGAAAGAAAGGAAAAGAGGAGGAGGAGGCGGCAGCCACTATATATTTAGGCTTATCTGGAAGATTAAATGAGATTACAAGCACTGAGAATATAATTGTGGGCTGGGGTTGTAGCTCAGTGGCAGAGTGCTTGCCCAGCTAAGCAAGGCTTTGTGTTTGATCTCACTACAAAAAAAGAAAGATACTTCTGTTCTATTTTCTCTATTGATCCTGATACAGAGGAGAGGGGAAGTATCAGCACACGGTAGAGTCTGAAGTACCTTAGCCTACTCATGATGCAGGAACAACAAACATCTGCTTCTCCCAGTATGGAGCTGGGCAGTGCAGAGTAAAAGTGGAATGTATATGTGTGACAGGGAGCCTTCTCACTGGGCCCTTGAATAAAGGAGGCAGCAGGGGTCCTCTCTTTGCTAGGGACACCTATCTCAAGAAATCTTCCTCCGTGGGGCTGGAGAGATGGCTCAGAGGTTAAGAGCACCAGCTGGTCTTGCAGAGTTCCTGAGTTCAATTCCCAGTAACCACATGGTGGCTCACAACCATCTATAGAGATGAGACCTGGTTCCCTCTTCTGGTGTGCAGGCATGTATGTAGGCAGAACACTGTATACACAATAAACAAATAAATAAAATCTTAAAAAAAAAAAAGAAAGAAAAAGAAATCTTCCTCTCCAATTCTGCCCCCCATCCCACCCCCCAAGCTTTATTCCTAAAACACTGACCCTGAGAGTCAGAACTAGAACATGAACACTGGAGGAAGACAACATCCAGTCCACAGGAAGGGATCAAGGAAAGAGCCTGCAGGTCTTCCACTGGCTGTGTTTACAGAAATGCCAATTCATGAATCACCTGGTGAGAACTGAATATTCATCAACAACATGGATATGCATATCAAAACCAAGAGCCAACCATATATACAAGCCTTCCTAAAAACTTGAGCACAAAGCTTATAGACCCAAGCACTGTAACACAGAGACCTGCTGTGGTAGACACAGTTGGGGGGTGAGGGAGGAGCAGGAGGAGGAGGAAGGAGAGGAGGAGCAGCAGGAGAAGCAGCAGTGATATTTCCCCACAGACAGAGGGGTCTAGTTAGATCACTGCAGTCTAGCCTGAAACTGCACCACTCACCTCTTCCAAGTCTGAATCTACGGAAATCTGCTGGCACTATAGCATCTGGGATGATACACCTTGATCACACAGCCCATGGTTTCTAGATTGACAGCATGCTGGGAGTGGAGCTCAGTGGGGAGACAGCCAGCCTAGCATATAAGAGGCCCTGGGCTTGATTCCCAGCACTGTATAAAACGGGATGGTAGGTGCATATTGTCTGAGCAGGGGAGTGAAAGCACACATGCCTGGGATCCTGGAAAGTCACTGCAAAACTGGAAACTGGAAGGCCAGACTTCAAGTTCACCTCAGTCAGCTGGAGGCCCATCTGGGATACAACAGACTGTCACAAAACGACAAAAGGGGCTGGAGAGATGGCTCAGTGGTTAAGAGCACTGACTCCTCTTGCTGAAGAGCTGAGTTCTGTTGTCAGTACCCACATGGTGGCTCACAATTGTCTAAACTCCAGTTACAGGGGATGGATCCAATGCCCTCTTCTGACTTTTACAGGCTCCTGCACACATATGGTACACATACATACACTCACATACAGATACATAAATACATATTTTTTTAAAAAGAAAAGTTACCTCCAAGACCCACAGTCATGGCCATGTTCACTACCTTCCAACAGTTAGATAGTCCAAAAAAATCCATCAGTGTAGCAACCCCATGGCAGGGAACAAGAATCCTATAGTCCCTCCTGCCTCCATGTTATTTACTACGGACATGTTATTGTGTGTGAGTTTAGGCCCACAGCTCTGCATTCCGTAAGCAAAATACGCCAATCTACTTAAAACCTATGAATCAAGAGTTTGAATTCTGCTATTTCTAAACAAGTATAATCCCTGCCAAATAACTAATTCCCGGTGCAGTCTTCCCACAGAGACAAGACCACTCTCTACTCTGGAGCAAGCTGCTGAAGACGGCCTTCCCACCTTCCTTCTTATTGGCCAAGCAAACAGCTGATTGCCATTGTGGACTCAGGCAACTACAAAGCTGTGAGCTCTGTGACATGGAGCATGTTGCCTCACCTGTTCAGTGGAGACTACAGTTCACCCCCCTCAGAACTAAAGCAAGAATTAAGCTATAGAATCGTGTAAAGGAATTAGTTCCTTAGGACTATACATTAAACTACACACTTAAGCTATATAATAGGATAATAAACCATTTCAAAAGGTTACAAGCATACAATAGCCAACTCGTAGGAGTAAAAGTGAGAACACTTAGGCCTATCAAATATCCTTCCGTGAAGCCTCCCACGCAAACCCTGGCAGAGTTTATTTCCTGGGAACAGTACCTGAATTGCTGACAGTCTGGGAAGTTCCTTCCTAACAACAGCCCTGCAAGCTCTTCCCAGGAAGGTCTAAAGGTGCCTGGTCACTGCTGTGAGTACCTCCGAAGTACTCCACACACCCTGAACTGCAGAAGGATCTCTACATGAGTGCTTGCCATAACACAATCACTCCACATTTCCTCTCTTCCTTCAGGCTCATCTCAACACACTGCCCAAACGTTAAAACTAAGTCAAGTCACTACACTCACACCCCACCAACATCCTTCCCTCTCCCCAAAACAATTCTGTCACGACCATAAAGTCCCCCCTAATCTGCTCCTCTAACACACTGAATGGCATCTCCTTTCACTGCTCATCCCTGCCACGAAGGCCTCTTTGCTCTGGGAAATTCCAGACTCACTTGCACTTCAAGGCCATTGGCTTGCTCCTCTCTCTGGGGCTCACTCCCCCTGTTCCCAGTCTGAACAGGAAATGCAGCCCACAGACCTTCCCAGCTGGCTTTTCCCACCTTGTTGCCTCTATGACTTTCTCTCCAGCCAGCAGAGCATGCATGTCTACAATAAGGACAACTCCAGAAAGACAAGGCCTCTGGTTCATTCCAGAAGCTCCACCTCGGCTGCCAGGCTCTGAGCACACGTTCATTTATAAATAAACCACTCTTCCTGGCCGGATGAGATACCTTGAAGAGGACATTGCTCTCTGGTTTGGCCTTGTCTGCGGGCACTTGCTTTAGACTGAGGATCAAATAGATTCAACAGCCGATCTACCCCACCTGCCAAGGGAGCTGGAAGAACAGAGACCAAGCAGTAGTAAGAGAAGGCGAACAAGGAGACCAGAATGCAAAGCTAGCTGCTGGCTCCCAGGTATCTTTCATGTCCTACCTCTACCAAAATAAGTGTTGGTCTTTGCACATACTTCAAAAATAGAAGTGTATTAGTCACAGAAGTCTGGCTAGGGTATGAACCATTCCATCTGCCGACGAGTTTTGGGAAACTGTCCAGGAATAAATTTAGAAGGAAAAAAACCTATAAGATTCCCAAACCCTGTTGAGATGTTTGTGGCACCCACAACCTTGACAAGGCTATCAAGTGCTTTATTAACATGCCAGACCAATGCCTCTTCCACATCAGAATTCTGCTGAGGTTCCATGCACATCTATGGGTTTGGAAGAGAACAGTTAAGGGGAAAAGGAGGCCAGCCTGAATGCTTGTTTGGCATCTCCTCCTACCACTGCTGGCTACCGTCAGGAGGAGGTTTCTAAGGCACCGAGGAAGAAGAGTGTTTGGTTCAGTTGTTCGCTTAAGTATCTTTGATGCTTAGGACTAAAGCACGCCCATCACTTTCTCTCCTCTATCTGCCCCTCTCCCCCTGTCCTTCTTTCTCTCTTCAAGAAAATTTAAACATGAGCAGATTCCCACTAGACCTAGGAGGGCACACTTGATGAGTTTTCAAACCTGTGGGGCATTTCTTCAGATTTCCAAGTTTCCTACAAAGTGACCTTCTGTAGGCTGATTCAAAGCCACCGAGGAGCAGAAGCAAGCAGGACAGACAACTTGAAGTGAAACCCTCCAACATTTTCCAAGAGAGGCTAAGGTCATGAAGAGGGAATAGGAGGCAGCAGCAGCAGCGGCAGCAGCACATGGGATTTTGCCACATTTCAGTTCCCACTGAGATACTATCAAAGAGCTAGCCGGCTGGCTTCCCTACAACTTGTTCAAAACTCCAAGCTACTCTAATGAGAAACCATTATATAACCATAAACAGCCTGGCAGGTGTGACCTCAGCAGCCACTAAAGGAATACAAATGTCCTTCTCTTTCTCCAAATAAGAGCCACCAAATAAAGGAGAGCTCAGGTTCGTACTTGAGAAGACTGGACCAGAAGGATCTATAAGAAGGGAGCACTCAGGAGAAACACCACACACAATTTTAAAGGAAGAAGGAAAGGACCCACATGAGAGCATGACAGATGCTGGGCAAAGTTACTGGAACAATGTCCTGGGAAGCAGTTCTGCAGCTGGACCACACCACATCATAGCGTCTGCAGACTCCAGTCTGGCCATGTGTGCTGTAGGAAAATGGCTATTATTACCCCCACCCCAAAAAAAGGTTCCAGGATGCATATTATGCAAAGCTCTGGAAACAGAATTAATATATTTATCTATTGACTATTACTAGACAAACAGTACTGAGGTGAAAAATACAGACATGGAAGGTGAACTGCAAACCAGCCACTGGGCAGCTAGACAACGAGGGGCAAGCCCCTTGGTCTCTCTGTGAAATGGGACATTCACGGGAGCCACACAAAGGACAGGGCCTTGCATAACTGCACAAACACGCACGGAAACACGGGCAGTGTTTTGCTGTTATCACTAGAGCTGGATGCTGTGGGTCTACCTCCAGCGTCCAGGGTCCCAGAACCAAGAGAGAGCTCTCCTCTGGACCCTCGGTCTTCAGCTTCCTCCCTCAGCCCCGCCTTGTGGACGTGACCATTACCGAAGCCTCAGTGGGGGTTGGAACTTCCAGGCCAAGGCTGGGATGGCTACCCACTGCAGTAGTCCTCCAGCCGTGACTTACCTGCATGACCCCTCTTCTATGAGGGACCTACTGTGGGACAGCACCACTCCTGGCATCGAGAAACAGGCTCACTACCTAACTTCACAATGCATTCAGGTTCCTTTTTCTAGCTCTCAATCTCCCTTACAGAGCTGATATAAAGAAGAAAAAGCAACCAACTAACCAACCAAACAACCAAACAAACAAAACCATCTATAAAATAATGTTATGAGAATGTAGGCAAACGATAGAAAGGACTTTATTTTTAATCAAAAACATGGAAGGAATTGAGTATGTATGTTTATACAACACATTAAAAAGCATCTTAATCCACTTTTTAAAAAATATTAATTTATTTATTGTGTATACAGTATCCTGTCTGCATGTGTGCCTACAGGCCAGAAGAGGGCACCAGATCAAATTATGGATGGTTGTGAGCCACCATGTGGTTGCTGGGAACTGAACTCGGGACCTTTGGAAGAGCAGACAGTGCTCTTAACCGCTGAGCCATCTCTCCAGCCCCCTAATTCACACTTTTTAATAAGTGAAAATTAACTGAAAACAGGCTTTATGGACAATTACGAAGCCTGAAACAAAATCATTTGGATACAATAGGCAAACCTCTCTGGACTTGAGTCAGGCAAAGACTTCTCAGACACAGCAATGAAAGCATCACACAGAAGAAAACATCGTCAACTTGTTCTGCATCAAAATCTAAAAATTCCTTCTTCAAAACATACTACCAGCCAGGCGGTGGTGGTGTATCCTGTAATCCCAGCACTCGGGAGGCAGAGCCAGGCAGATCTCTGTGAGTTCCAGGCCAGCCAGGTCTACAAAGTGAGTTCCAGGACAGCCAGGGCTACACAGAGAAACTCTGTCTCACTGCTACCTCCCCCCAAAAAACTATACTATTAATAAAAAGACAAGCCCCAAATTAGACTATGCTATATTTTCATAACTCTAAAAGCATGAGAAGACATGATCCTAATGTTTCGATGGTCAAATATCCTACCAGTCACTTCACTAAAGAAAATAGGCTGATGGCATGGCGGCATTGAAAGAAGCCATCATGCCTGACTCTCAAGCCTTTCCTAATACGTCATCAATGCTGGGAGAAAGAAGGTCACAGTGAAACTGTGGCAGAGCTGGAAGAGGGGCTCCCAAGGCCAACGACATGTTGGGAGGGACAAAAGGATGGCAATCTCTCTCTCCCTCTCTCTCTCTCTCTCTCTCCCTCCCTCTCCCCCTCCCTCCCTCCCTCCCTTCCTCCCTCCCTCCCTCCTTCCTTCCTTCCTTCCTTCCTTTTTCTCTCTCCTCCCTCCCTCCCTTTCTCTCTCCAGGAAATCCAATTGAGGGCCTCACATATGTTAGGCATGCACTCTAGCACAGAGTCACACCCTGGCCTATAATTTCTTACTAAGTTAAATGTGTTACTATACAACCTAGGAAATCTATTTCTAAGTATGTATCCCACTGCAATGAAAACCTATGTTCATATACAAACTTCTAAGCAAGTATTTATGGAAGATAATACATAATAGCATAATAGCTTTAAATTGGAAATGGCCCAAGTGCTTTCAAATGCTGAAAGATGTAATATAGCCATCCAACATCCAATAGTATGCTCAGCAATTAAAATGTATGAGGTACTGAAACATGCAAAAACAGCTGGAAAACACGTGAAAGAGCCACCTTGAAAGTGAAATACCATACGCATCATTCCTGCCACCTTCGGAAGCTGTATGTCCAGATCAGAGGGACAGAAGCGATCGCATACGAAAGGGTAACAGAGATTAAACGCATTTGTCAAAACTGATATGCTCTACAATGGAAAGAATGAATCATTATATTTAATTATTTAATCACGTGTTAATTTTTTTAATGACGGAACAAGATGCATTCCAAAGAGGCGAGGAATTCAGGCCTGCCTGGCTGTAAGATTATGGTGTCATTATTCAGGAAGGCTACATTCTTGAGGCCTGAGCCATGGGCCAGAGTCCAGACTCGGATGGATGCACAGGGGCAAGTTCTGTCTTCACTTTTTATTTCCTCCCTCCCCTTTGCTGCTTTTGGGAGGGGCTCTTGGCTGAACACCGAGGAACTGGACACAGGGGAAAAGCATTAGGGCAGATGCAGGCAGACTCTCAACTGTACTCTAAAGAAACCATGAACACTGCGTTAAGCACAGACTCAAAGCTGAGTGGCACCTGGAAGGCTACTAAGCATGCCCCAGGCCTCCTGCACTTGAACCAGGCCAGATGAGGGACATTCAACTTTTCCTTTGGGTTGGTATTTCAGATAGGTTCTCGTGTGGCTAAGGCTGGAGGTGACCTGCTCTGTAGCGGAGGATGAATTCCTGTTCCTCCTGCCTCCACTCCCCAGTGTTGAGATTACAGTGTGAGCCATCATGCCTGACTCTCAAGCCTTTCCTAATACAACCAAGAAACAAGGATGGGTATAGGGGAGCCAAATTTGTTCAGGCTTAATCATATATTCGTCAAGAATATGGTTCAGTTAGTGGTTTCCTTTAAAGTGCTGTCTGTTGAGGAGGAACTGAAGTCATTTCTAAACAAGTGAAATGTACGCAACAGTCCCTATAGTTTGGCTTTTGCATTAAAAAGCTAATATCCACAACTTCTGTTTTTGCATACTAACTAGTCAAAGAGAACAGCAACCAAAATACAGCCCTAGAAATAATAAAGGTAATTTCAATTTTAAAGAAAAAGTGAAAAAACTAAACACTATACTTTCCTTGCCAAAAGCCGTAATGAAAGTAACATTTGAACAGGAGTCGGGATGCCTGAATTTGAATCTTACTGAGTTCTGTCTTTCTAACTCAACAGTAAGTTAGTTTCATCCCTAACACATAAGAACACTGGAACTCAGAAGACACACAAAAAGTCATCATCTACTTTTACCTACACATCCCTTCAAGAGGCAACCTCTAGAAACCACATAGTTAGTGGTGGTCTGAGAAAATGGCCCCCTGGTTCAGATGTTTGAATGCTTGGTTCCTAGCTGGTGGACTGCTGAGAAGGATTAGGAGGTGTGCTCTCCTTGGAACGGGTGTGTCCTTGTTGGAGGAGGTGTATTGCTGGGGGGTGAGTTTGAGGTTTCAAAGCCCATGCCAGGTCTAGTGTGTCTATATGTCTGTCTGTCTCTCCTCTTCCTCCTTCCCTCTCTCTCTGCCTGTGGATCAGAATGTAAAGCTCTAAGCTACTTCTCCATGCAGGCCTGCCTGCTTGCAAGCTCCCTGGAATGATTAATGGATTAAACCTGTGAAACTGTAAACAAGTGGTGTCTCTTCACAGCAATAGAGCGGTGACTAGGACACATATCCTTCACCAATCCCTGCCAACTCCATCCCAAGTAGACAGCAAATAAACATTAGGGAAGCCAAAGGAGATTACTAAGCTAGTACTATTAGTAATCTCCCTATTTGTTTGTTTGTTTAGTTAGTTAGTTAGTTAGTTAGTTTTTTTGGGACAGGGTTTCTCTGTGTAGCTTTGGAGCCTGTCCTGGATCTCGATCTGTAGACCAGGCTAGCCTCGAACTCACAGAGAGCCTCCTGGCTCTGCCTCCCAAGTGCTGGGATTAAAGGTGTGTGCCACCACCACCCAGCAATCTCCCTGTTTATTAATAAGGCAAATATATAGTGTCATTTTTTTACACTTGAAGAGGTGCAAGGTTAGAAAATCTACGTCACTGGCTGACAATTGAAAAGATGAGGGGTGGTGAGATAGCTCAGTCAGTGAAAGAGCTAGCCCAGACCACGGAAGAGAGGATTGCGCACGAGAATGCACATCCACACACTTACTCACTCATTCCCAGATACACACACACACACACACACACACACACACACACACACAAATAAAAGTAAAAATAATTTCTAAAATAATTCCTACACACAATGGAGACTGGTTTTTCGCCTGGAAGGGTAGAGTTTCCAGAAATTAAGATGGCCAGGACTATGGATAGAGTTGACCAGGAGGAAATGAAAGGAGCTGGGTTTGGACTCAGTCAGCTAGAAGTGACAAGTAGGCTACAAGGAGATGAGACTAACGTCAGGACAGAGGTCTGGCCCCAAAATAAGCTGGACAATTTATAGGCATATAAATAATACTTAAGACCACAAAATTCAACCCTAGAACTGAAAGGCGGCTTTCATACAGTGTCCATCAACCCTTCACTGAGGGGGGCAAGCCGAGTTCAAAGAAAGGCATTGATGCTGGGGGGAGCTAACTGATGCAGCCACTATGGAAAGCAGTGTGCACATTCCTCCAAAACCTACAGCCAGAGCCACCGAATGACTCAGCTCTTCCTGGGCAGATACTGGAAGGACTCTCCTACAGAGACACTTGCTCATCCATGGTCACTGCTGCTCTATCCACAATGGCTTGGACCTGCAGTCAGCTCAGGTGTCTATCAGCTGGTGAATGAACAATGGAGATGTGATACATATACACAATGGAGATTTATTCGGCTGTAAAGACGAATGTTGTGAATGGGCAGTTAAATGGATGAAAATGTGAAAATGGAAAAACAATTAAATGATGCAACCAGGCACAGAAAACCTGCTACACATTCTTTTTCACATGTGGATTCTAGCTTCGAATCTCTAATTTTCTGTGTTCAATTTGGAGTATCTGTAGAAAGGGCCATTGGGAGGGAGGAGCCTTGAGTGAGGGGTTAGAAAATGGGTAATGTGAAAGCAGAGAGTTATGGAAAAGTTTAAACAGGGAGGCAGTGGGGAGAACCAAAATGAAGGGTATATGAAAAAGCTATATGGAAACCTACTATCTTGTAGGCAAACTTAAAGATGTACTTACTAAAAGAGAGAGAATTTAAAGGGAGATTTTCTGCATGGCTGGAAAAAGCGGTTCCCAGAAGCCAAGAGTTGTTACAAAAACCCTAGTGCCAGGTATGGGATACCTCCTTAAAACAGTTGGAATGGAGACTCCAGAGGCCCCAAAATACAGAAGCCCTTGCCATCCCTTTTAGTTGCCCACCAGAACTGAACGATAAGATCCTATTGCTGAAGACACCTGGTACCCTAGACACAAGATACACACAAATCTAGCAGGAACTGAGCAGGGAGAGTCCTCTCTGCTACATAGCTTCCATAGTCCTAGAAGGGACCATGTGCAAGGCTCCTGGGGGAGAAGAGGCACCAATTTTCTTATCAGCCATGACTCTTACAACCTACTAGACCAACCTGCCAACAGAGATGTGCCCACTTGTGCACAGTGGCACCACTACTGTGACGAGGTAACTAGCTGCCCTCTGGTTGGATCTGAGACCCACTCCACAGGAGGAAATCCACGTTGGTATCGTAAACCTGGTAAAAACTCATGGCAAGGGAAATCATGGGGGATGGGGTACTGAATACTACAGTTTAACAAATGAGCATCAAGCTGCCTTCTAAATACTTATGTTGATGCTCATAGATAAACATTATGCCTTAATCAGAGGAGTCTCTCTTTCCAGTGAACAATAGTGAGGCAGAGACTCATGAGAGTAACTGACTGATGGCGCTGAGCTCTTAGCAAGGTTATTATTATTACTCTCTCAAAGGCTCAGGGAACACTGCAGAAGAAAGGGAGGAGAGAGGGGAAGAGCTGAAAGGTACAGAGGCTGTGCAGTGTCGTCTCTCCTGGGCCAGACAGTCACAGCAACCATGAACTCACATGCAGTGATGGATGCCTGCACTGACTCAGGACAAGAATGGCCCATCCACAGTCAAACAGGGATGAAGTGCAGGGCCCAGCCTTCACTGTCGAGCTATTTGCTACTGATAGACTCAGGGAGCGGGGAACCACCGCCTTCACGTGCGTACCTGCTGACAACCCACCAGGTCCTATGGATCGCTCCAACCCAATGGTCACGGAAATGGCACAGGTTAAATTAAATGGGTTACAAAACAAAGAACAAGCCAGGGAAAGGGTATGGCAGTGACAAGGGGGAGGTGACAGGAAAGAGAGTTGTCAGAGGAGATGAATACAGAGAAATGAGAATATATTACATATGTGTTTGAAACTGCCAAATAACAAAATCAATTTTAAAGCACTGTTTATTATATTTGTGTGTGAATGTTTTGCCTGTATCTATTGTGCTTTTCTGGTGCCTGTGGAGTCCAGAAGAGGACATCAGATCCCTAGGAAGTGGAGTTATCGATGGTATGAGCTGTCATGTCGGTGCTGGGAATTGAACCTGGGTCCTATAAAAGAGTAGCCAGTGCTCTTACCTGCTAAGCCATCCCCCCAGCCCCACAAAATCAGTATTTTTTTAAAAGTAGTGACATACCTATGGTGGGATATTCACAACTATAATAAAACTGGTGGTTTTTATCCCTAAATTTCTTGAGAGCATTACCTGATCAAGTTCAGTAAAAAAATTGCTGTTCTTGGATGCAGGGAAGAGGAAGTTCAACTCTAAATCTTACGCATTGAATATGGAGCCATTTCCTGTTTCTTTAAAATATTAGCTAGAGACATTAAACTATATTTACCACATTGCAAGCACTCTATAAGTTTGTTTTGTAAATGAACATATTTACAATTGAATGAACCACTCAATACTTTGCTATGACACTACCTGAGTATCTAAACCCCATCTGTCACTGTACTTATATTTAATTCAATATTTTTACTTACCTGATATTTAGGCCAATAAAATTTGTCCATGTGAAAATATAATCTCCACCAAAGACCATTCCAATATAAGTTATTAATATATTCTAAAAAGAAAATAGTGATATACTGTTACGTAAGTCTACCTGAGCTTTTGAAATGCCCATGTGAGTCAAGTACAAAATGTATGAGCACAAAGTACCAACATAGGCCTACCATCTGTGTGTAGCAAGAGCGGGAACAAAGGATCTCTAATGTGAGCCTTTCCCCAGTCTGTATCTCCCAAAGATAAACACTTGCCTACATGAAGAGTACTACACATCCTCAAACTTGCTCTGCCTCCTGGTGTGGCCAACATGATATTTTTCTCCCATTAGGCTAACTGTTGACTTGTGAAGGGAGAGTATAGAAGGTCGCTTAACTACAAGCATTTCCTTCTTTTAAAACTGAAAGGGAAGATGGAGACTTGACCAATACAGAATGTCTTTTGAGGACTTTTCCTGGATATCTTAAATTAAAAAAACAAGAAGTAGGGCCAGGTATGGTGGTGCGCATCTTTAATCCCTGCACTCAAGAGGCAGAGGCAGAAGGATCTCTGTGAGTTTGAAGCCAGACTGGTTTACATAGGGAGCTCCAGGAGAGGCAGGACTACAAAGACAGACCCTGTCTCAAAAAACAAAATAAAACAAAAAATATAAGTCATTTCAAACTATTATACTTAAAATCACTTGTAGTAGACCAGTGAAATGACTCAGCAGCTTACTTATGACTTAAGTCCAATCCTTAGAACCCAAATGGTAGGACAGAACTGACTTCCCAAAAGCTGTCCTTTGATCTCTAGAGGTGCCCTAAGATATGTGTGTGCATGCAAGCACATGCACACACACAAAGAACATTTTAAAAATCAGTTCTACTTGATAATACACAATGCTCAGCATGGCAAGCTCTTAGAGGTTGCCAGAGTGGCACTCAAATCTTTGCAGTAACCAACAGCTATCTAATTGGACTTAAGGCCCACTCAATGGGAGGGAAATCTCATTCCCCACCCCAGACAAAGAACTAAAGGCAATGGTATTTCCCAGGGATGAATTCCTCAATTTGTTATCCAATACCAAGTGGTCATCCCTGGGATACTACATATATAAGTCACATTAAGTAGACTGATAAAGTTGTATTTATGTATTTATTTACATGTGAGACAGTGTACGTGTGTGTGTGTGTGTGTGTGTGTGTGTGTGTGTGTATTATGTGTGTAAAACAATAACAAAGGAAAAAAGCCACTGTCTTTCAGTTTGAGAGGGTACAAGGTGGAAGGAAGGGGTCTAGGGGAGAAAAGGAAGGGAGGAATGATATAATTATACTTTAATTTCAAAACAATTAAAAATAAAAGGCAAAGATTATTTTTAAATTCCATTTCCCTGACTCCCAAGTACAAATATATTCTGAGTCCTTAATTATCCTCAGACTACAAAAGCAGAATACAGCTTTCTAGAGCTTCAACCATTTGATGTCTCCCCAATTTCTCTCCTTTTCACACAGTAAGTCAATCCCCATTTGCTGAGCTCCTCCCCTTCCTGGCTAGTAAACTGCCATGAGCTGGGAATGTCACATTCTTAGTACCCAGACTCTCCTAGATAAGCCTGTGAGACAAAACTGAGGCTGTGTGTTCAAGGCTAGGATTGGGGAATGCAGCACTTCCCTGGCATGTTTGATCCCCAGCATGGGGGCGGGTACAAACCATAGTAAACCAATATTGAAATTGTCTTCATACTGAAATGCCCTTTGTGAAGCATTTAGAACTAATCATGTCAAACTCTGACTCCATGATGGGGAGCTCCGAATGTTCAGGAGTTCTAACCCCTCCAGTTTCTCCTAAGGTCAGTGCCCATTCCACTGGGGTACAGAGGGAGCTCTAAAGACAGCCAAGACTCCCCCTTTGTTTTCTCTTCCCTCACTGCTGACTGACAAGCATGGCAACTGCCTTCCTTTTCCAAAATGGTCTCAGATCACCTCTCTTGGTCTAGCCGCTTTTAGAAAGCAAGCCCACTCTGTTGATTGCTGAGGAATCTGAGCAGGGGGCATTCCTAAACCTGAAGAACTAGAGTCCCTAAGTCTGATAAAAGAGGCCCCAGGTTTTGATGAGCATTCACTCAATGCTCAAGTACATTTGGCTTTTCTGCCTGAAGACAGACGATTCTTCAAGCAAAATGGAACAGGAGGAAAGACATCATGGGAAATGTCAGGCCATGTGAGGGTTGGCTCAGACAGGAAACTCCCTTGATTAGCTTCTGGCAGGCTTCACCTCACAAGGACAGGCAGCACTCAGAGCAACCGCTCTCACTGGGGGCTGAAGGGGTAGGGCTATCACTCTGTCAGGAAGCAGTCTACTTCTCTTTCTTCTTCCACAGTAGCTAATGGCTTTGACTTTTCCCACACTTTTTCAAGTAGAGGCCATGCCCTTCCTAAGTTCTTATAACCTAGTTTAGAAATGACAACCACAGGGTGCCAAGCTAGTATGCTGGCACACAGGAAGAAGGCTGAGACTTAGGGTTACTGACAGATTACTTTTAAATTTTATTTGATTGTTATTTTTGTGTAGATGATAGGAGAGGGGCACACATGCAGTTAGACAACAATTATGTGGAGTCAGTTCTCTCCTTCCACTTTGACATGAACTCTAAAAATCAAACTCAGGCCATCAGGTTTAGACAGCAAGTGATATTACCTGCTAGGCCATCTTGTTGGCCCCATAGCCAAATTTTAATTTAAAAAAATTTAAACAGTTTTTGCTTATTTATTTTGGTAAGGACTTATCCCACAGTATGTAAACAGAGGTCAGAGGACAACTTGCTAGGTCAATCCTTGCCTTTCACCATGTAGGTTCTAGAAACTATACTCAGGTTGTCATATTTGGCATCAAGCATTTTTACCAACTAGGCCATCTCACTGGCCCCCAGGTATTTAAGTTAGAGGAACATTTAAATAAAGCAGATTCCGAAAAGAAACAGTATTGTTATCTCATCTCACCTTAATGCAGCCAACTATTGTTGTGGTAAGGGCAGAATTATACTGAGTGCAGAGTACTGTAGCATACATCAAGATAAACCTAGGGCAGAGAAGAAAAGGGTCTGTTACAGGCTAGAGCTTACTTTCCCACCATCCTTCACCAAGAGAAACAACCAGTGCCAGTCATGCAGGCTCTGAGCAACTGAGAGAGATCTCTGTGCCTCTCCATAGCTTCAGATCTTAGAAACTGCACTCAGGTGAAACACATGTCTATTTTCTAGCCAGGTGTTTTTACTGCTACCAAAACCAGGAACATCTCATTTACAATGACGAGGATTCTGTAGAGAACATCCTTCCTGCTAACTCACACAAGTCAGAGAGGATGCTCGGGCTCAGGGGCCTCTGGCATCTGGGCACTTGCTACTAGGATAAAGTGACTCAAGAGCCAGGATGAAGGCAAGACAGATTCTCAATCATGGAAGAAAACCACATGAGAATTTAGGAGGGTGGTGGGTCTGCTCAACAACTACCCAACAACATTTGTAATGCCCAGATCACTGCAGCTTCTGAAGCACTGCCTTACTGTGTGCATGTCAAGTCCCGAGCTACAACCAAACTGACCAGCTAAGGGAAACACACCTGGGAAATGCAGAGACCCTCTCCCCTTCTACACAGAAGTCAAGTGCCCCAAACTGAAATGCCACCACGGCCAACCACTAGCCATGCAAACTTAGATAATCACTTAAGCTCTGAGCCTTCTTTCTTACAGGTGAGGGACAATGACATACGTTAGATGTCAATGTTGAGGAAAAGGAAACAATACAAATGGAAATAGAATGGTTGTTATCAGACAGTGGGATGGTGGACAAATAATAATAAATGTACATTTCATTTCTCCATCCTTCTATGTGTGGCTTGGATCATCAGTTCAGCACATTCCCAGGGGATCTAGAACGTGACACCCTCAGGAAACTGAACAAGACACTCAGAAACAAGGGAGAAGAACTCTACAACAACTTTCTGACACCTGCTTCTCTAGGAAATGATCTGCTAGATTTAGATCTCTAGGAAGGTCTAAAGGCTTACCCCATCACACAGGAGAGGGTGAACTGCAGAAGGAACAGGGTGTCCATCCAGCCCTCAAACTCCATAGCCTGCAATACACAAGAAACACTGGGTTGGAGAGCAGGCCTCCCGACAGCTCTGTCATGAACTGGAGTCCTTCTGTTCACTGTCATCTCTGCTACCTCACTCCAAGGACCAACAGTGATACTCAGGAGCTTCCATACTGGGGGAAGGAGAGGTCGCCTATTTATTTATTCATTCATTTATTTACTTATTTATTTATGACTACGAGTGATACTCAGGAGTTTCCATACTGGGGAAAGGAGAGGCCGTCTATTTATTTATTTACTTATTTATTTATTTGGTTTTTTCAAGACAGAATTTCCCTGTGTAGTTTTGGTGCATGGCCTGGATCTTGTTCTGTAGACCAGGCTGGCCTCGAACTCACAGAGATCTGCCTGGCTCTGCCTCCCAAGTGCTAGGATTAAAGGCCTGTGCCACCACCACCTGGCAAGGCCATTTACTTTTAAATGGTGTGGCACTGGGTAGATGGTCCCACACCCATGAGTACATGAGAAAGACAAACTGGACTTGGTCAGTTATTTTTAAAAAGGGCAAGGAATATGAAGCTGGGAGACAGGCTGGAGAGATGGTTCAATGGTTATGAACACTGGCTGGTCTTCAACAGAACCTGAGTTCAATTCCCAAACCTCCTCCAGGGAACCTGACACTCTCTTCCATCCACCATTAGCACCTCATACATAGCGCGCACACACACACACACACACACACACACACACACACACACACAACTAAATAAATTTAAAATAAGAAACTAGGGGAAGCATGGAGCGAATATAATCAAAATAAATCATATGTATATATGAAATGCTCAAAGAATTAAGTAAAATACATTATAAAAAAGAATTGCAGATATGATTACTTGAACCAGTCTGCAGGTCTGTGTCTTTCCAAACTGAAATGTAGAAGAGACTTGGAAATTGTCCATCTTGGTACTAAGGAACCCATCTTTCCTTAAAGATCCAAGTCACACCTATC
The DNA here is from genome assembly GCF_903995425.1 of Onychomys torridus. Lineage (NCBI taxonomy): Eukaryota > Metazoa > Chordata > Mammalia > Rodentia > Cricetidae > Onychomys > Onychomys torridus. Next base: position 119,857,239 of record NC_050444.1, read on the forward strand.
TAAGTGTGTCATTTTTGCACATGGCTGTCAATCAAAGGCTTTCCTGATTGTCCTGTAGTGCACAGAAGCTCAAGTGTGTCCTTAAGTTACCTGTGTAGCAGAAGCCACTCTGGAGAAACTTAGTCAGTTTCTCCTCCTTGGAAGCTGTTATTCTGTTGTTTTTGGTGCTTGTTTGTTTTTAGACAAAATGGAAAGAACCCAAAAAGGAAGGCAGGATCATCTTCCATCAGAGGAGGGATAAGCAAATGTGAAGAACATTTCACCTTCTATCTCTGTGCCAACCTGCATCCAACTAAACTGCACAATACCAGGTTCTTCCTGTTCACAAAACACAAGATGCAGTTTCACCTCCGCGAGCCTGGACCTGGAATGCCCTCCCTGTCCACACTGACTTCTGTTCACTCACCAAGCTAAACTCAAGGCTCCTTCATGGGGCAGCAAGTGACAAAGCACTTCAGTGGGGCCTCAGTACTTCCCTCCCTGGCTCTTATCTCTCAACTGTCTTTCTCCACCACGTCTACAGACTGTGACCTACCACGGGAAGACCCACTTTTTACCTAATCATATTCCTAGCACAGCAGTTATTCACTTGTTCATGATTTTTTCTTTTTGAGGTATAGCATATAAAAATAAAAAACACCAATTTGAAGTAATAATAAAAACAATAATCAACAAATATAAAGTAATTATTATTACAGGAAAGATAAGGAAAATACTATACTCAACCCAAATGTCCCCTGTTCATCACAATCAAATATCTCCCTTATTCGAGTCCTGGAGACCTATAAAGTATTTCTGCTAGTGTAACAGGCCTGGCAGAAATAAAGATACTCTAAAGACACACATGTGTCTCTCAACCTGACTGTCAAGGACTAGTGAAACAATGGGTCCCAAAGAAATGGGAATTTCCCCAAGAATTTCATGCTGGAGCTGATTCCCAGCACCCACAAGGCAGCTCACAAGCATCTGTAACTCTAGTCCCCAGGGATCCAATGCTATCTTCTGGCTGTAGTTCAGTACCACAAGGACAGCTTTGCTGTCCAACAACTTCAGGTAGAGCATACACATAGTACAAACTCTTCTGAGTCTTCCTCCTTGCTATGGCAGAACACTGATTCATCCAGGTCCCGGGAACACTGTCATGCACTCACTTGTACAATCAGCAATAACAGTGTGGAAACCCAGAGAATATAACACAGTTTGCTGAACTCAATGGACTTCCATTTACACTGCTCCCCATAATTTATTCTTAAAAATAAACCTGCAATAATGAACCTCTGAGCAACATCTGTGGCCACACTTTCATTTATCTTATATCAAACCTGGGCCATATAATTGATGGTTCTTTTAGTGAGTTTATCTTTACTTTGTAAGAAACTGCCAAATTGTTTTCCAAATTAGCTATGCAAGTTTAGGTTCTCACTAGCACTGTTTGGGATTCTCATTGCTCTGCATTCTGACCCACTTAGAACTGTTTTGGGCCAATCTAACAAGCAGTAAGTGGTCTCTTGTAATCTTAATTTGTATTTCTCTATTGACTAACATGTGGGTATTTTTAAAATGTACTTACTTAATATTAGTGTTTCTTCTTTTATGAAACATCTGCCCAAATATTTTGCTCTGTGTGTGTGAGACATATACATGCCCGAGTGTATAGCTGTACAAGCCTGTATGTGTACATGCAGCCATACAGAGGCCAGAGCAAGACCTCAGATCTACACTCCCATTCTCCATCTTGTTCTCTCACGGAACCATGGAAGCTCCATTTTGGCTAGGATGCCTAGCCAGTGAGTTATACCTGTCTCCACCCTCTAATGTTGGGGTTATAGCAAACATAGCCTTGCCAGTTTTTTGTTTTGTTTGTTTTACTTTTTTTTTTTTTTTTTTAATCTGGATGGTGGGGATCCAAAGTCAGGTTCTTATGCTTGCAGAACAAGAACTCTTATCCATTGAGCCATCTCCCCAGCTCTTTCAAAAATTACATTTGCTTATTTTGGGGGAGGAGAATGCACATGCCATGTGTTAGAGGTCAGAGGAAAATTGAGCAAAGTTGGTTCCCTACTTCCACTATGTGGGTTCCAAAGATCGAACTCAGGTCATCGGGCTTGATGGTAAGTACCTTTACCCTCTAAGCCATCTCTCTGGCCCCTCTAAAATCTTGTCTTCCAATGACTGAGTTCTACACATGTTTTAGGTACATTCTTGGTAAATATCCTCAATTATACATAAGTCACACACATGAGCCTATGAGCCACCTGTGAGTGAAAAATAACTGGCGTCACGTCCCTGAGTTTCTTTTTAACTCTAAATGTGGGTGTGCAATTCTGACACCTTGGGAAACTATGCTAAGGATGGTTTATTCATGTTTGCCATTGATGAGAGTAAACTAAAACAGTCAAAGTGCTGCCTGATATGGGGGGGGTGCTTCTGCACAAATCACACTATTTGGCTCCCACAAGAATTGTGTAAGATGGGGAGGCATAGTCTTATTATCCCTAGAAGACAACACTAACAGCAGGTCAGAGAGCTAATATATAGGCCTGGGCTTGTATACTCTAAGCCTTAAGGCTCTCTTTATATGGAACACTAGAATTTATTCCAGTAATGAATATCCAAAAGGAGACGAACAATTCTCATGGGATCCCTGCCCCCTTCCCTAAGTACTTGGCTTGCTTCTGGAGAAAGTTAGTCAGCCTGCTGTATTCTGGCTTTAGCACAGGAATAGATCTTTGGCTGTAACTACTCAAGCAGCAGACACTTGAAAACACAGCTGCAGGATAAATATGACCCAACAGTCCCTACAACACACACAGGCCTCCAAACTCAGAAATGTCAAGCACACAATTATCCTTCAAGGAGGTGTGTGTCCTGCCCTACAGCCTAGTCATCCCATCTACACTGAGCAAGAGAGAAAACCAGAGTCTGTAAGAGACTGGAAAGGGAAGAAGCCCTAAGGTCTACTCTGCATTTCCTGCTGGTTTTAGAGTCAAAGCTTCCAACACAACCACTAAGATGATAAAATCCTCTTACTTCAAATGCAGGTTTTAAAAACAACAAATGAATCATGCATGCTTTGGGCCAGAATGCATGTAATCATTGGCTTTGCCCATATCAGCTCACCTCTCTCAAGCAAACCTGAACAAGGCCCCTCCAAACCACTTTATACTTTTGTTCACAAAAGATAATTCTTTAAGAGAAGCAAGCCAGCTCATATATTTTTACTTTTTTTTTTTTTTTTTCAGACAAGGTCTTACTATGCATCTCTGGCTGGCCTGGAACTCTATGTACACCAGGCTAGTCTTGAACTCACAGAGATCTGCCTTTCTCTGCTTCCCAAGTGTTGGGAATGTGCCACCACTCCCAGTTAACTTTTTACTTAATTTTAAAACGTAATTTGTAAACACTGCTTAATTTAGTCAAGGGGAATTCCCGGAAAAAAAAAAATCTGTGTCTACAATGGCTGATACACTGATTAGAACTGCAGTGACATAGAGAGGTTGGAATGTTGCAGGTCCAGAGGCTAACCACCTTATCGCAGGCTACCTTTAGGTCCCTGAACAGCCATTCCTTATCCACCTCTGTGTAGGAACTAACATCATGTGACTACTATATAAAAACATTTTGGAATCTATTAATGTAGCAGATCACTAGCATCCACCAACCCAAAAGCGAAGAGTATCATCAGATAGAATGTGAGGCCTGCAGACAAGCTTCCCCATCTTAATGTAACTGCCTCCCTGATGTATCCACCAATATATCTTAAACTTGCCTTGATTTGTGGCTTCTTTTGTTCTGTAAAACCATAAAACTTCATGACACTGCTTCCACAAGGAACACTGTACTTGGGGCAACATAAACATGTGTTCCTGGGCCACACAGTCACTAATATTTGGCTCTAGAATAAAGTACCTTTTCTTCACTTTATGGTAAGAGCTTGTTTTTGCAACAACAATCATCTAACCTGGTAAACTACATCCTTTGAGAAATGTCAACAGCCACAAAATCATAGAGATGCCTGCTGTTAACAGATGTTATCTCTCAAGTTCTCTTCAGAAACTCACAACTGTAATGAACATTACACAGCTAAACTGTCATGTGCTGTGTCAGCTTGTTAACTCTGGGAGCCTGCGAGGCCCTCCTATTCCAGACTCAAACACAGCAGTTCTCAACCTGGGGGCTGCAACCCCTTTGGGGGTCGAATGATCCTTTCACAAGGGTCACCTAAGACCATCAGAAAACAGATATTTACATTATGGTTCATAACAGCATCAAAATTACAGTTTTGAGGTGGCAATGACAATAATGTTATGGGTGGGGGTCACCACACATGCAGAACTGTATTAAAGGTCCCAGCATTAGGAAGGATGAGAGCCCCTCTCTAGCATGTTTGTTTCAAGTGAATCTAGGGCTTCTTGTCCAGAGACAGGCTGGCCTCTGACTCTGTAACCTGGGGAGGAGAGAACAATACAACAGCTAGAGTAAAAACACTATGTCCTTGCAAACAGCTAAGAGGTGAACATTTCCCACAGAGGTCACTACTGTCTATGACATAAAAAAATGTCTGCAATGGGAATAGGAAGCTCATCCATGGAGAATGCTCTGACTGGAAGCTCATCTGTGGAGTCCCTGACATGAAGACCACGGGGAGAGGGGCCATAACTAGGTAATAAAGATGGTGAACTTCCAAGATGGCTGGCTTCTTCCTCTCCAAGATGACTGACCCGGCAGCAAAGCCCCATGTAGTTTTTTCCTGCGAGTCTGGCCCTGTGGTGATGGACTGCTGGACCATTCAAGTCTGGATCAGGCCATGTTTCTGTCAAAGTTGTGGGCCTATCAGCCACCCTGTCTTTGTTCAAACTGACCAACCCTAAACTAAGAAAAAAAGATATCTCAGAGATCCTTAATAACTCCAGTCTCAAGAAAGATTTCTAAGTCCTGAGAACTCCCTCTGTTGCATAGAGGGCCTTTCTCTCTGTGAGCTTTGCTGTGTTTCTCCTCACCCCTAACAAACACCTTTCTTCACCCACTGATGCTAACTGCAGAGTCTGAGATTTCTCCCGTTGCTGCTAATTGCTGCGCTTGAGTTTTTCCTGCCTTTTAATTCTTCTTTAACTAGCAGAGAAAATGAATCCAATCAAGACCCTAGTCAGTAACACATCCCAGGAGAAAAGCTCAATCAGGACTCCAGCTGCCTGCCTCAATTTCCCCAGTCAATTTCTGCGGGACTCCATGAGGCTAGGCCAACCGTTTCTGGGGGACATTGTGAGCATCTGATTCCGTGTTTTGCTGTCTGTTGCTTCTTCTATCTGCTACTCACTATTTGTCCGTTTACTCCTGCTGCCATACTTTGTAACTTCACTCATTCAGAACTAAAAGCACTCCTATAACAGATATTCTCCAGACAGGAGGGAACAAATACTAACTCTGCTCCATCCGCATTCTGAAATTCTTTTCCTTTTTTGTTTACAGTCTTGACCTAAATGGAGGTCCCCTAGGGTGAAATTTCTCAGACCACTTGTTGGAGTGACTCTCCCCCACTGTATTAACATATACTAGCAGGAAAACAACATACCCCTTTTTCTCCTTTCTATCTCTATATGGCAACTCTTACAAGTTAAAACTAGTTCAGGCTGGAGAGTACCTCAATGCAGAACACATGCCTAGCAACTGTGAGACCACAGGTTCAACCCCCAGTACCACCACCCATCAAAAGAGCAGGAACTCTATTTCTTACTTTGCAATTATCTTTCTGTGAGGCCATGAAAAAGTCATGTGACTTCTGTGGGCCTCAACTGTATTACAGAGGTAGAGAAAAGTTCACTCTAGCTGCCTTTTGAGAGGACCTACTGAGAGAAGGAAATATTTACAGAATGTAGTCAGAGATATTACTCTCTTGTGCATCTACCACAGTTCTCTCTCAGTGGTCAGTTGGTATGCAAACCTTTGTAATTCCTAAAATAGGAAAGACAGAAGGCACGGTGACTATGGACTTGGTCGATTCTGAGGTGTTTTAAACAAAACAAAACTTCTTCCTCTAGAGAAAACTCCTGTAAAGAGCATTCTGAAGAGGGTGGCCAGCCTGGCCAAGCTGTGTGTGGCACAGAACAGACTGGGAACTGGGTCAAAGGCCTGCAGGCTCCAATCTGCTTAGTGGTGTCTGTGATCACAGATTACACAAACTGCTTCCTTATGTTTCCTTTTGTTTTGGAGGAAGTTCCTAGTTCTACAGGTGCTGGTGGTACAGCGCATGGCCTCGGGCCATTCAGAACACAGGGACCAGGAATATCACACACTAATCAAAAGGCAAAGGGCAAACAAACTAGCTACTTCTGAAAATCAGGTGTACTTGGTTAGAACAAGATTTCTGGTTAAATAAAAATATTTGAAAATCTTTGTTCTTTACTGCTTAGGTTAATTAAACTGGTTACTGGGGGTGGGGGGGAAAGCGTCTATGAAGGCCGCACTCATGAACTCACTGCAACATGATTTCCTGCACAAGGTCAAGGCAACAAGAGCAGTCACTATTCCAGCAAGCAGCACTAATTTAAGAGAGAGAGGGGAAGAGGGGGACACGGCAGTGAAAGGGGGCATGCTCAGGAGTGTCCATGGAGAAGGAGAGTGGGATAGAAATGATCAACATACATTGTAAACATTATGAAACTGTCACACAATAAATAACCCATATAAATAAGCATTTTACATGTAAGCAAGAACTGTGAGAATGATACCATTGCACTTTGAAAACTACTGAGAAGAGAGCTCCAGGCCTTACCCAGAAGTAAACTGCCAGGGAATTCCTCGCCAAGACAGAAGGATGATGGTAGTACAGATGATCTCCACAGTTCTCTCCTGATCTCAGGAAAGTTAGGCGGAGGGCAGTGCCCCAGGCTACCCACCTACTCCACAGCACACTCTAACATCTGCCACAACCTCTCTCCCTCTGCTCCTGCTCCTGGCTTACATGGGAAATTAGAGCCCAGACTGGTTCACTACTTCCTCTCTGCCCTCGGGGCTCTGTACCTGTACACATACATGTGGTAGCAAAACATATCCCACCTTACCTACGGAGTCACGCTCCTAGTTTAGAAGGCACCACGTCAAAGAGAAGAACAGCTAAAGAATATGCAAGCTGAGAAAGAACCATCCATATGTATGTAAAGACTTTCTGATCCAACACACTTGTTTTACAAGGAGAACACCAAAGCCTAGAAATAAGAGATCTGTCTCTCTGAGGAGGAAATACTACAGCGTCTCAAAAAAAAAAAAAAAAAGAAAGAAAGAAAGAAAGGAAGGAAGGAAGGAAGAAAGAAAGGAAGAAAGGAAGAAAGAAAGAAATCAACCTGTGTGGTCCACAGAGAGATCCTAAAGAAACTCAGTAACTCAAACAGGCTACGTGGGGAGCCTGAAAGGCTCCATTACTTAGTAATGAAGTAATAGTTAGTAATTACTTAGACCTGGACAGCAACTTTTCCTTGAACTCCTCTGAGCCAGGCCACGCAAGCGGCAACATAATGAAGACACCATACGATGACAGGCTACAACAGTGGCCTTGTGAGGTCCACAGCAGGGTCTGTTTTTCCACAGGTACCTGAGGACACCCAGCGGCGTGCTGCCAGGAAGCCACGCCCAAGCCTTGCCACTTTCAATGCTGGTTTTGAGCTGCTGCGTTCCTCTTGGTGGCAGCAGCTCAGGGCAGAAACGTTTGCTCCAGAAAATCACTAGTCAAATAGTACCCATTCTATTTTTACCCATGTTACTGGATTTCTTTTTAATAACAGGAAGACGATTTCTATATAACACACAGGGTCTCATATAGTCCAGGCTGGTCTCAAATTCGGTATATGGCCAAGGATAGTCTTGAACTAGTGATCCTCCTGCTTCCACAATGGCTAGCCTTTGGGGCTTTTGGTTGGTTGGCTGTCTGGCTGTCTCATTTTGAGACAGTCTCACACTGCAGGCCTCAAATTCAGGCCCATCCTCCTGCCTCAGCCTCCCAAATTCTGAGATTACAGGTGCAAACCAAGTCTTGATATGTTTTGGTTTTAGTTGTTTTGTTTTTTAAGAGTATTTTGTAAGATGCATCTTTTCCAAAACTAAGTGCTAAGTATATTGGTCCTTTCCTTTCTAGCAATCCCAAGATTTTGCAAATAAGGAGAAAGGAGAAGGGAGGGGAGGAACAGAGCCACACACAAAGGAATCTGATTTCAGCCCCTGTACTATGTGCTCCCTGGGATGAGTTTTCGGTTGGATCTTGTCTTGTAAATATACAGAACTTTAGGGTGTCAGAGCCTCCAAATCTTACTTAAATTCTATGCCCACAGCATCACCAGCTGTGTCCACTCCTGCCTCTCTAGGAATTGACCTTCACAGCCCTCTCCCTAGATTGCTAGTGAAAAAATAAGTCCCCCTGCCTGATCCGACTTTGTGTCAGTTTGCTTCCTGGTCTTATTACTGAAAAAACAAACAAAATAAAAACAATTTGGTTTGTCCCACCTGCCCTAGTTATTTTTAAATTTAAGATGCATCGCAGAATACTTTCTTTTTCTTATGGTCCAATCTATAAAGTATAGTTTTTAAGTACTTTTGTATGGTTCCACAATAGAAAAAAATATACTTACCCTCTTCCTACACACATGCACTAAAAAAGAGGTTTTGGTTACTTCATTGGTTTCTATTTTTCCAGAGTTTCTTTATTTAAATAGCCCAAGAAAATGTGACCATCCCTGTAGTGTGTGGCTCTGGGGTCTAGTGGCGAGAGCAGTGTATCAGCCCTGACCGCACACCAGCTGTGCGAGCAGAGCCTAGTGTCCACGCCAACGTGCCTTTTGCTCCAGCAGGGTCCCACCTAGTGACTCACTCACATGTGACAAAGCAGAGAGAGGACTTATACACAGGCAGGCAATGTTAACAGAGGGACCAGAGGCTGTCAGTCGTCTGCATTTTTCAAATTAAAGTCAAACTCTTCTGACTTCTGCCTGCCTACAGAAGGAACTCCAAATGCCTGCGTCTAGATCGAAGCCTAAGTTAGACGTGAGCTGGAAGGAGGACGGTGGGGTGAGCAACAGCACTGGTCTTAGAACAGAGACCTGGGTCCTTTTCGGCACCAGTTTCCGTGTGCAGGAAAAGCAAAGCTTCCCCAGGTCTCTGGCTTCTCAGCCGTCCATCTTCTAGGCTTGGATCTGCTCCTGCAGCCATCCTGGGCTCACTGTGAGTTCTACCTGGACAGAACCTTCAGGCCCCTCCTCCACCTCAGGAAGGGCCCACCTCACCTTTCCTGGTTTTTACTACTTCAGACAGTGTTAAGCTCCTCAAGGCTCAGAATCTGCTTTTGCTTATGCCTAGATTACTCTCCAAAGACATATAAACTATTTCTCAGTCCATTTATTTCAGAGTCTGCTCAGATGAGATTTTTCCCCCTAACCATCTTTTTCAAAATAGCACTTTCTCATACTGATTTCTCTTCACAGCTCTACTACATGATTCCTGTACAAACTGTCTCACCTACTGGAATCAACGCTTCATTTCAGCAGGTACGTGGTCTTTCTTTTCACAACAGCAACTGGCACATAAGCACTTAATCGTCATAGAACAAAATGCTATGGCTGTGAGCAAATAAGGGCCTAGACATGGTGCAGACTCTGCTCTGGTCTCACTCTTTCAGCGGCACTGAGGTGCTTCCTGCACTGTCCTGGAAGGTCCTATGTGGAAGTCCCAAACCGGCCAGAAATACAGTAGGTGCAGCAAATGGCTGTGGGAGACACATGCAGCCAGGCACATAAGCCAGGGCTCTGCAGGCATCAGAGAAGTTCTAATCTAGATACCACCACTGTACATCCTTGAGAAGCCCCCTAACTTCTGTAAAACGTGTAACAACCCTCCTCAGAGTATTTAACAAGGATCAAGGAAAATCATTCATGAAGCATCTTGTCAGGTACAACAAATTATTCCTTACAGGTAAAGTATGACTTCCAGCCAGAAGGCTCAAACTGTTTATTTGCCAACAGCCTTAAAGATAAAGTGTCATACACATGAAGCATCAATTCTATAGAAAGTAGACACATATATACACATTTATTCTCACACACACACACACACACACACACACACACACACACACACACAGAAAGTACGCACACAAAAGACACAAACTAACAATGAGCCCAACTTACTAAACACCTGAAATCTGCCACATACCCCAGACTTTATCATGGACCCCTTGAAACAAGCCTTCAGACAAGTGTGATTGACAGTGTGACAGTCAATGTCCTGTAATATGCTTTGGGTCCTAAGGATGCCTTAGGTCGTCATCTTGGCTCCACCTAACAATCACTGTTCTAAGTCACTGCTCTGAGTCATGTCCCTAAAACAAGCCTCCAAACAGGTTAGCATTTCTTGTTGTATACGGTGGGCAAGAAAACCAAGAACCAGCCAGGTGTGGTGTTACACAACCACAACCCCAGTACTAAGAGGTACAGTTCAAGGGCAGCCTGATGTTCCCACCAAGGTCTAGGCCATCCAGGCCTGCAGATGAGAAGGGAGGTGGCTGTTGAGGGAGGAAGGCTAAGAACAAGGAACTGGCTTTACCGGAATAATAAACACCGCCGTTTCAGCTCAACCAATCCCTCCTAACCTGAACACAGATGAGACTTTCTGACAGGCATGCACTTTAGTACTAAATCCTACACGACCTCAGATTCATACTGCCTGTGTAGTAAAAGTTAAGCTAGATTTCTTACACATCTTTAAGAGACGCTAACACAGAACTCTCCTAACACAGGAAAGATGCCCCGAAATAAAGTGAAGTAGTGACTTGTCTCAAAGACACATGGGAATTTAAGAACACAAAGTTAGGATCACACCCGAAGCTTCAAATTTAATTCATACCACAACACCATTACTTACATCATACAAGTTCTTATTTAATTTACAGGAAATAAACTAAAGATACATGGGGAAAAAAATCTATCTTAACCCCAACAAAAAGACATAATTGACCTACTTCCATTCCAAGATTCCCCCAAACAATTCTCCCTGAGAACCTATACCAGTGTATAGTTCTGACATTAGTGGGTCTGCTCCCCAGAAAGACTACATGCTCCTCAAAGGGAAGAATATCAGTGAGTTCATCCTCTTTACTCTTGTTATCCGAGTCCAACATAGTGAGACAGGTAACACTTACCTATATGACAATATTGACAACAAGAAGGGCAAGGAAGCAGAGGGAGTTATAGAAAACAGCATCACCAGTGTCTATCTGTACCCCAATAAATGTTTAATAAGAGCTGTATTAATTAATAGCAAAAGTGAAACTAAACAAACATGTGAAATGCAAAGCACAACAGGATATGACTACAAAACAGTGAGTTCTACTTTTATACCACCTTTACCATCCCAATTTGAAAATCTTCAGGTGAACTGATACTCATCAAAACCAGTGTTCTAAAATATATTCTCTTGACCTGTATCTGACAGTGTCATTAGAAAACAATAAAACAGTAAAAAGATACAAATGTACCATCCTGACTAAAGACACAAGAGAAGAGGAAAACAAATCTTCATCTGTAGGCCTGGATGGCCTAGACCTTGGTGGGAACATGGGGTTGTGGTTGTATAACACCACACCTGGCTGGTTCTTGGTTTTCTTGTCCACCATCCTATTGTATGTGGTAAATTAACTTTTCACACTATGAATAAACATGCTTAGCCGTACTGGAACATTCAAACTACATGTGAACTACTGAATTACGATCTATTTGGGTTTCTTTCTTTCTGGTTATTTTCCCCCTTGTTTTTGAGACAGGATTCCTGCCTGCTCTGGAAATGGCTCTATAGACCAGGCTGGCCTCGAACTCAGAGATTTGCCTGCCTCTGCCTCCTGAATCCTGGGATTAAAGTGCTACTGAACTTTGAAATATGCACAAATTATGTTATTACTTCTTTCTATACAAATTGTCATCATTTTGGAATGAAGACATACCTCCTTTGGCTAATAGTTCCAAGTAGCTACAAGATACTTGTCAACACCTGATGAAAACTTCATCTCTTAGTGTACACAAATGTGTTAATCCTTACAGCTGTCTCAAGTACACATTGGCCTGGAGACTTGGAGCCATCTGTCCTGTTCTGAGGGACAAGTTACCATCTATTACACCTTTGTTCTAAATCTCAAGCATAAAAGCTGCTTCAGTCAGAGTCTACTAGAAGGACCAGATCTCTACAGACCATGGCCTTCAGAAGGAGTCTTATCTCCCAACAGTGTGACCTTAGGCAAATTTTTTAACGTCCTGAACTGCTTCCCACATTAACAAAATAGGAATAACTTTAGCTTCCTATAGCTATTAAGAAAGCTAGATTGTATTTCATGTACGTGACCAGCACACAATAAAGATTTAGGAAATGTTAGTTTTTCATCCCATTTTCTTCAAAGTCACAGAATAATTATTTAACATCATTAGTAAAGCACTAGTAATTTCTACTTTAAAGCCATGTTTAGGCTTGCTAGTAGTCAGGCCATAGTCCATTACAACATCTATTCCTATATGCAGAATCACTTGAGATAGCTCTTGAAAAGATTAGTCTGGAGCTGGAGAGATGGCTCAGAGGTTAAGAGCACTGACTGCTCTTCCAGAGGTCCTGAGTTCAATTCCCAGCAACCACATGGCGGTTCACAACCATCTGTATTGAGATCTGGTGCCCTCTTATGGTGTGCAGGCATACATGCAGGCAGAACATAGTATAGATTATAAATAAAATCTTAAAAAAAAAAAAAAAGGTTAGTCTTGAAAAAAAAAAAGAGCAAAACAAAAAGCTTCATACGTTGCCAAAATTCTGTCTCAGCTTCAAGAATTTATGAGTAGTTTAATTTCAAAACCTTCTGTTCAAGTTCTCATTGATACATGGTCTGCTGCCCTAAGAAAGCATAACCAACATATTTATTCTGAAGCTCAGGTTCAAGAGACAGAACCTTGGGGCAGATATCATTGGCAGAATTTTGCATTTCTGTTTGGTTTGCAAAACTGTGTGATTTCTAACAATATAATACCAGTTGTTCTATAAATATGGGCATATTCTACAGAAAAATTCTCTAGGATTGATTTTGCTATTCCATTCTGGATTTATTTAAGTAAATTTTTTGCATCAAATTGGTAAACTACTATGTAAATTGCTATTGATCTGGTCAAGGCCCCATGGATGCTAAGCCCCTCCTAATGGTGATGGGAACCACGGTGGGATTTAAGCAAAGAAAATGCCTGTCAAAGAAACAGAACTCGAGAGTCTCCAAGAGTTTTAATACTTCAGAATGTTTTGGTTTTCAGGGATAGTCTGCTTCCATTCCTCTTTTACAGATTAATAAATGTGAAAATTCCTCCCTCCAAGCCTCAGGGAATACATGGAAGAGAGCTGGATCTAAGAGCCAGCAGGTGGGGAGGAAGGCTGGGAAGCACTTCTGGACATATGGCCATGGTGATGCTCAACACACAGCAGCTGGGGTCACCCACACACATCTGCACCTATATACCAGCCTTTCAACAGTCCATCCTGGATGAGGGAGGAGTTTAAAAGGTCTCACCTCTTCCCGAGTACCCACTGGCAGTTACCAGCTCCAGGAAGGAGGGCAGCAGTGTAGAAGTGTAGCCATAGGTAAGTACCCAATAAATAACCCCTAACCCATGCTCCTGCAAGCACACCTAATTATTCTCAGTGGAACATGAACACACACACACACACACACACACACACACACACACACACACACGCACAGCAGGAGGGGATCTTGTTGGAAAGAAGGGGTTAGTCAGGAATGGGAGGGGATAACTGAGGATCAGGGGAAGGTGTACGTGATCAAAACACATTATACATGTACAAAATCAATCAATCAACAGTGTTTTTAATGTAAACTTTTCTTCCTTTCTCCTGGCACAGAGACCTATTCTGAGCCATTTTAATATTTACAATGTTTATGCCAAGAAGGCAGGTTAGCATGACATCAGCAGACTAAGGATCTAAAGAGTAAATTCTCAGTTTGTGGTCACTTAATAAGCACATCTCTTTCTAACAACCCAAAAGTCTAACTTTTGATCATAAACAGTAAATAAATAACCCATAATTACAAAGTCCTACCTTTTGTGCATCTCCTGTGAAATATGCAATGGCCAGGGTAGGAAGAATCATGAACAGTGCATTGTAATAGAGCAGACCGTACTTTCCCAGCTCCTAGGTAGTAAACAATTAGTTATTTCAGCTGGTTCTAACAGCTAAGTATTTTTAAATATACATAGATTACTAGCACAATTACATAGGTATATTATGCTGGATGGTTTTTAAAGTTAAAAAGTGTCTTAATTTAAATAATCACATTCAAGTCCAAAATGCAGGCCCAGGTCTTTCTGTCTTAGGACTCAAGTTGACTGGCCCATGGTTATAAGCAGGCCTGAAGTTACAATTCTGATTTACTATAAACCAGTGTGATCATACTGGCCCTAGGTTAAACCAAATAGTGGATAAGTTATAACTGTAAGTATCACCGGAAAGCTGTGCCTCTTGGTGTAGTACCTGGAAAAGAGCAACAGTGAGACCACACCTTAGACAACAGGTGCCCGTGACCCAGAACATGAACTAGCCCGGAGCAGAGGGTGTGCAGGATGCACAAACACAGATACACCAACCACGTAACTGACAAGTGACAACACAAATGTCCACACCCTTCATCGCTCCCTTCACATTCTAATGATTTTGAATGTCATTCTCCCTTAGAACACTGCAAGTGTATCAGCTGTCTGAACTACCCAGTACAGGCCGGCCTTGAACTCACAAGTGTCTTGGTTCAGCCTCCTGAGTGCTCAGGTTTCAATGCTTCTAACACACCCAGATTCCAAAAGTTTTGTTTTGTTTTTTGAGACAGAGTCTCATATATCTCAGGCTGGTTTCTGTTGTGGGATATTTTGATACTCTCAAGACTGCCAATAAAGTTTAGTTTGAATCAGAGGATAGAGCTAGCTTCTAGCTGACCAAAATTAGCCATAGAGGTTTTGGAGGCCCGAGGACATATAGAGAGACGCAGGAAGTAATAAGGTAACGCTTAGAAAGATTCTTGGCCCTTTTGGATGGAGGAAGGAAAGAGAGAGAAGGTCACTGGTCACTTCTCATCACTTCTCTTATCATTCAGGTTCTTTCTCCGATATCTGACTCCAGAGTTTTTATTGATAAAGAATAATTAGATAAACACTTCAGGCTTCAAACTCACTATACAGCTAAGGGCAAGGCTGAACACTTGACTGTTTTGCCGCCAATTCTAGAGTTCTGGGACTCGAGCTCATACGGTACTAGGGAATTAAACAAAGGGTTTCGTGCATATTGAGCAAGCAATACTAAGCTACATTAGGAATGATAGCGCATGCCTTTATTTCTAGCATGCAAGAGGCCAAGACACACAGACCTCTGTGAGTTCAAAACCAGACTATATAGCAAGTTCTAGACCAACCAGGGTTGCGTAGTGAGACCATGTCTCAAAATTAATTAAGTAATTTAAAAACTCATCTCCAAAGAAATCAACTTAGCTATACCCCAGACCCATAGAGGTTGGTTTGTTTGTTTTTGGTTTTTCAAGACAGGGTTTCTCTGTGTAGCCCTAGCTGTCCTGGAACTCACCTTGTAGACCAAGCTGGCCTTGAACTCACAGAGATCCACCTGCCTCTGCCTCCTGAGAGCTGGGATTAAAGGTGCACACCACCACTGGCCAGCAGCTTTAGAGTTTTAATACAAGTAAATCTAAAGCCATTTCTAAGTGTGAAACTGAAGAGCTCTCTTCTAAGACAAAAATATTCTGAAACCTTTATTTTCTCCTATGTTCTGGAATGTATTCTAGACTGTGCTGTCCAAAATAGTAGTCACTAGCCATATGAAGCTAATTCAATTATAATTACACAAAACCATTAATTTAGTTTCTCACCTCTACCAGTCACTTTTCCCATTCCCAGAAGTCATGTCTCTAATAAGAGCAGAGACGATTTCCACCATCACAGAGGGCTGCTGGGCAGCATGGCTTCGGAGAGCCAAAGCCGCTGGCTCACGGCAGTACTGCCTTAGTATCTACTTTGTAAAACAGCAAAGGAGCTAACGGTAAAATCAGGGTGAGGCCAAATTGCTATTCTCTGTCTTCTTTTTTAAAAAGGATGAAACATTGTTACTAGTAACTCCAACTAAAATGTAATCACGCCGACACACAGAAATCAGAGTAGGTAAGCAGAGGAGGAAAAGCAGGCATTTTAAAGGAAGTGTTAGCCATAAATCTGTAGGGTCTTCAGTGGAGGAAAGAAAAAAACAGTTCTGAGGAAACCCACAGGGACAAGCCACATAATCTATACTCTTCTGGGGGAAAGGCAAAATCATGGTCAATAGGAAATCACCTCAAAACTAGAACAACCAGGAATCCAGCAGGATCACCATTATCGAGTGGGACATCTGCTTTTGCTTGTCATCTGAACTCCAGAAAGTACTGGAAGTAATTTTCGGAAATACTATACAGACAAGGAAGCAAGTGGATGAAGCCATCTTACGAAGATAAAATATGAGCAGGAACACACATCGGTTACAAGCTTCAGTTATGAGATAAACATCTATCAGCTGCTCAGGAAAAATGAGGGTGATATCTGAGATGAATATCGATGTAAGTCCTCACAAGGCTCATTACAAAATTAAGGACAACCCTTTCACTAAGAGCTCTATGACAGAAAAAGCTGAAGTCCAGACAGCTGTTTTCTTACGTAACTTAACCTTACAATGCAGCCAACAAAACAGGGCTCAAATACTGAATGCGTCTATATGTAAAGTAGGTAAGGACCAAGCAGACAGTATTGTGGAAAGCCCCTGTGTGCACACTGCCAATGGAAGACAAAGAGCTGAGTACACCTGAGGTCTGCCCCAGGGATGCAGTGCTCTCTGAGAGCAAGCCCAGGGCGCCCTGGCATTCAAAGGCATCCTTGTTCCATAGCCTCTTCCAGCACTCACTTCCTTCTGAACTGCCCAGACCTCCCTGTGTTTCTTTTAGGCCCTCACCAAGTCTTCTAGAACACAGCCACAATCATGAAGACACTTTTCTCTGTGGACACTTCTTATTTCTCCTGCCTCATTCTAAGTCAATATTCACACACTTTCTTCTAGAAAAGCCAGCATCACAACCTAATTTAATTTAAAGAGATTTCAACATCTTTCTTTCTCCTTTTCCTTTCTTTCTTTTCTTTTCTTTTCTTTTTTTTTTTAAGATAGTGTTTCACTTTGTAGCCCTGGCTAGCCTCATTATGCAGCCTAGGCAGGCTTTGAACATGGGGCTATCCACCTCTCTCAGAGATTACAGGCCTGGGCCACAGTGCCTGGCAAACATAAATTTATTATATTAGCATGAACATATATACACATTACCTTCAGAGAGCTCCTATGTCCTTCCCCAACCCTCCGAAGTATGTTTCTTTATCCCACATCAGTGAGTATCGATGAAAAAGCTGTAGAGTTCTACTTACCTTCGAATCTAACTTTTGTTTCACATATGCACCATTTGCTGCTGTCAGGACATCATTGATCAAAATGAAAACATATCCTTCCAGATCAAATGCCAAGTCAGAGCTGCAGAACATAAGCAACACTATAGATCACCTTAAAAAATATGCAGTTAATTTTAAACAGGTCTGGCCTAAAGTACTTACAGCAACAGGTTCTTGTCTAGGCAGACCTTATGCATTTTACCAGCTACTAGCATTACCTAAGGCCTGGCCACATTTGGCAATTTTATGAGAAACATCCGTGCTTACACATGTCACCACAAAGAGTCAATCATATAGCCAGCCATCGTGGCACACATCTGTCCTGCCAGCACTTAGGAGGCTCTAGCAGAAGGGTCACGAGCTAAGGTCAGTGTGGGCTATAGGTCGAGCTCCAAGACAACCTGGACTACACAGTTAAGACCCACTTCAGAACAAACAACAGTGTCTGTCTGTCTCTCTGTCTGTCTGTCTGTCTGTCTGTCTGTCTCTCTCTCTCTCACACACACACACACACACACACACACACACACACACACACACTAATCATTTTGGTTCATTGTATACTGCTCTAAAGCCAAAGTCAGACAACAAGCAAGCAAACATCATCACCCAATCTATAAAAGCAGAAGGCATTGGTTTCAAAGACAGGAAGTCAAAGGATGGAGCTGTGAACAAGCCGTTTTTGTTTTTTGTTTTTTGTTTTTTTCCCAAAGATTCACATCCAAGATAGGACTAACTTTGGGTGGAATTTCTGAGCTATGGATGATAATTCTGGTATCAAAGCACGAAAGTATACAAGCAAGTCCTGAGAACTTAAGTGCTTCAACTGCTTGATGAAGCAACAAGGGGTAACTAGTGAGATCAACAGAACAGAGTTCCTGCACTTTAGTAGAGTGATTCTCACGAGAACTCAGGAATGAAAATCTGACAGTCTACCTACCTGCAGTGTGTTCTGACACCCTCAAGTCCTCTGGCTCTGTAAAGACACTACACACTTGTGGCTGAACTAGGAAAGGAAATCCTCCAGCTCACTGCAGCGTCAGGCCAAAGCGAGATGCAAGGAGGCCCTGCTGTTCAGTACGATTCTGGCTCTCACTGACGCCAAGGAAATACTTTAGAATACACAGAGTTTAGTGTGGCACCTCTAAGAAAGGTATGTGGTTATTACTGCACTTTTCAAAAAGAAGCAAGGCAGTCAGAGGGAAAAGGACTCAGCTCCACCCTCCAGTAACCAGTGACACTGCCCTCTTTTTTTGTTTTTTCCCTAAGAATGGCTCACCTGTTACGGGCACTTGCCACCAAGTCTGATAATCTGAGCCCTACTCCCGGGACCCTCACGGTGAAAGGAAAGAACAAGCTGTCCTCTGACCTCCGTACACGCACTCTGTGGCACATGTGCACACACGCAAAATAAATGCAATAAAAAAAATATGTTTTTAAAAAGAGTGGGATTTCGGCCAGGCAGTGGTGGCGCACACCTTTAATCCCAGCACTCGGGAGATAGAGCCAGGCGGATCTCTGTGAGTTGGAGGCCAGCCTGGGCTACAGAGTAAGTTTCAGGAAAGGCACAAAGCTACATAGAGAAACCCTGTCTCAAAAAAAAAGGGGGGAGGGGAGAGTATTTCGCTTGGAGATGTAATGTAAGATCAAATTAGATGTCGACACCCCCACCACATACACTTACACCACAGGCATATGACAAAAGCATATCTAACGAGATGAAGAAGCACAATGCGCTCCCAAAGGGAACCAGATTGGTAGCAATAGCAAATCTACCTACACACCCCAAGCGGGGGACCACGCCTAGGTTCCGAGATACCCTTTCAATGGGTATGTATGTATTTTCCCCATGCCTACCTACCTTCCCTCCTGCCTGTCTGCATCTGTATACAATATGTCATCATCAAAGTAGGGTACTTCGTATTTTTCTCATCTTTTTTTTTTTTTTTTTTTTTTTGCCAGAGCTGAGGACCGAACCCAGGGCCTTGTGCTTGCTAGGCAAGCACTCTACCACTGAGCTAAATCCCCAACCTTGTGCCTTCCTCTATATATTTTAGAACTAAAACTTTTTTAAAAAATTGGAAAAGCTTCAGCAATGTAATGGACATTTGTGATACATCCTCGGAAAGGCCAAAGAGGCAATGCTTCTTTTCCTTTTCCAAAAAGGGAAAGAGATTCATTGCTCTTTGCCTCGTCTCACAGAAGGGCTGATACTACTTTCTTTAACAGCATGCAAAGTGAAAGGATTAACATGGTATAAAATCACAGACCTGATTTCACACAGACTTGGCTTAGCCTTGAGAGTTACAGAAGAGTTCCTTCTACTATATAACAGGGCCACCATGTCTCTCAGATGGAAAAGAATACATAAATGTGTCCATGCCGAATATACTGTGCGGCATGGGGTGTGGTATGTGCCTAGCAAGCAGAAGACAGGATCAAATCCTAAATCACATATATTGACTTTAGGAATCCTCCAAATCTCCATTTCTCTAGCTTTGATCTAGTACCGCCCAAAGACTTAACATTGGAAGTCTTTTGAGTAATTTTCAAAGATGTTCAAGATTTAATAGTAATAACTATTGATAATTAATAACAGGCTCTATAGGCCCACATCTTACCTGGCAGCTATAAATGCTCCGATAATCATTGCAAATACAGTCATCTTAATACCCCAGGAGAAAGTCTTCCTACAAAATAATTTAAAATAGACACACATGTGACTTCATCCATTGTAGACTCATTTTGCACCAATGACAAAACAAAGGGGTGTTTTCCTCAAAACCCCAACACTGTCACATTCCGGATAGTTCCAAGGAACTAGGTATTTCACAAGTGGGGTAAAAACTCCTTTGTTACAGAAATAACTATACTCAGTTCTCTCTTAATCATCTGTTTATTATCACTGAGTTGGAATTTTTATGTCAAAGTTTCTTTTAAGTAGAAAAAGGTCACACACATTTGCAGTAAGAGTAGCCAAGACATGAACACTATTTAAAATCTATACCTAAGATTCTGACCTTGCTTTGCCCAATGGTAGCAACAGACAAAAGAATTTCAGACGGCACATTCCATGATCGGGTAGTTTTCTAACTGTGGTCTGTAACCTTCCCAACTACATTAATTCTGATAGCAAGGTAATCAGCCTGTTTAAGCTTTCAAAATTTAAAGTAGAAGCGAGACAGATAATTTAATATTTTACATATGCTGGATATCTTTTCAAGGTGTTTAAAAGTATTTAAAGAATAAACATATGGGGCCGGAGAGATGGCTCTTGAGTTAAAATCCTTAGCACCCACATTAGGCTGCTCACAACTGCCTGTAACTTCAGCTGTGGGGAACACAACGCTTTCACCTGGTCTCAAACAACCACACAAAGGCAAACATCCCCACAAACACATGCACATAAATAACAACATCAGTCTTACAAACAAGGAGAATATATTACAAATAAAGCTCACTTGAGTAGAGCTCCTTCAGCAAACATTGTAAACAGAATGGAGAACCGCCTCAGAACTGTAAACATGGGCAAGCTGGAAAAGAAAAGCAAGCAGGTAAAATAAAGCTTCAAAGTGTGTAATTGTAAACCATAATTCTACAAATCGGTAGTTTTACACAACGCTAATCTCTTTCCACTGTATGCAAGTTCCATGCTGATCAACCTCATTTGCCTGGAGAAGTATTTTTTATTTAAAAGCCTTTAAAATATTAACTACAAGATGGTAAAGCCATGCATCTATTATCACAGGCTAATCATATATGCTTTTAAGTTTTACTCTGATAATTATGCAAATAGCCTGACTCCAGCCACATTAGTCTTTAATATTTCTTTCTTCTTCACTGGACTAACTTCTCTTCTTACTCTCTAGACCACTAAGAAAATGTCTATGAAAATCTTACCCATGAAGCACTGTTTTTATGGACATTCCTCTAAATTCTTAGAGCAGTTTGCTTGCATTAATCAAACATCTGGCCTCTTACAATGTAAGAATTTCTGAATATATTTCTCTCTAAAATGCTTCCTACTTGTCTGCCAATCAAAGGCAGAGTGTGAATGCATAGATGACAATGGATTGTTTAAAAAAGCCCATTTTATTTAAGTAGCACTTTGCTGTAGGCCGGTATCTCCTCCCAAGTGGGTAATGAGATGGAAAAGGATTCCCTCCCTCCCCGTGACAGATCTGACTTCCTAGGAACTCTCCCCAGAGTTATTCTGGTCATTCTCTCAGGGTTCTCGGTTTAAAAAGAACCAGAAAGGAGAATACAAAAACTTCTTTGCCTCTGATCCTCATAGATCTCCATACCGTTTTTGTGTTAAGATTTTATTTCTAATTTTACATACATAAGTGTGCGTATGCGCACGCCCACGGTGTCTGAAGAGGCCAGAAGAGAGGCTGCCTGGTGTGAATGCTGGGAACTGAAGCCCGGTCCTCTGGAAGAGCAGCCAGTGTTCTGAACCACGGAGCCATCTCTCCAGCACCCCTCCATACTGTTTACAATCATTTACTATGTCTGGGCTTCATCTGGCTCATGTAGGTGTCTGCTAAACTATTTCCCACTGTGTATTTACCACACACACACACACCACCGCAAAGTCAGAAGCTAAGACCTAGGAGGTGAGCGGGTACCATGTAGCATTGCCACGGAGTACAGCTACTGCTCCTTTCTAAAAGTGAATGGCTCTCCAGTTACACAGTCAGGGTGGACGTAATAATCATGCTTATGTCAAGATTCCATCAGACTTAAGTCACTTTGTGTTAAAAGGAAACCTGTGGAAATTCTTATGTCCAACATCTGATTTTCTGTGTGGAACACATCTAAAACACACAGTGTTTAGGAACTGCATTACAGAAGTAAAAATCTAAACCACACATGAGGGCAGCATTCTGGAGGCTGAGGCAAGAGGAGTACCACAAGTTCAAGGCCAGTCTGGGTTACATGGTATGTTCCAGGTCATCCATGGCTACAAAGTAAGACCCTACCAGGAATATATATATATTCCTATAAGCCTGGCATAAATCTTTCACCCAGCAGTTCTACAAAAATAAGAAAATCTACTGCACCCCCAACAATATTTGAACACTTCTAACATAAAAGTGAGAAGGCAAGCAAAGCAAAATTCATCCCTTAGCTTCGAATAAACAACTTCGAAGCCAAAACTTTGGTCCAATTTTCATTATTTTATAGTGGGAGCTTCCTGATGTTTTTGTTGTCAACTCCCCCCTCCCCGCATCAATCATGGTGTTTAAGATTACATTATTTTAACCCCACTGGAAAAATAAAGTTATCCATACTTCAGTTTCTTTGTGCTGAACAGTCCGGTGATTTGGTTCCCAAAATATAGTAGAGGTAGTGGAAAGGTCTGGAAAAGTGAAAAGGGTAACAAATCTCAGTAAGAAAGGCCGTGACAACAAAGTCCTTTCAAACAGAAACAGCTCTGTTTATGTAGTCAAATTCTTTCCACTTGAAACATAAGATTAGCTCTCATGAACAGTGCTGACCCCCATGAAACACCCAAACAACATTAACTATCCTCTGATACACAACACTGCTGAGGGAAAGGGGGAGAAAGGAGGTGGCAGGAAGAAAGGACACAGAAATATAAACATGATCAACCACGTGAGGCAGAAACATCACTTATTGAAAATATGATACTGTGTGAGCCTGAGACTCCCCTGTCCACAGAACGAGAGGAAGCATTTAGTTCTCACGTCTCACAGACGCATAGGGAAGAATATGAAAACATCCTGGCTAAAGTGGATAGCTCTGTTACCAGAAACTCCTTAATCAAAGCAGAAGGATTTTCTATCTTCATTCTCAAGAGATGCCGGCACTTCTCTGGCTTGCACTGTTTGTTACCTGTGTTCTTTAGCTCTGCTATCTACCCTCGTGGAGCGGGGCTGGGGCTGGACTACGGTTTTTAAATATGCAAGGCGCTGATTTTTTTTTTTTCCTTAAGCCACAGAATGGCTCCTTTTTATAAAAATAAAGTATTCCTTCTTTCTCACTTTTACCTTTCGAGGTACATTTCTGTCAAAGTCAGGAAACTTCACTACCCTGAGTGCCTTTCCCACCCAGAGAACTGCTACGGTGGCCACCATCTGCAAACAGAACACACACAGATGCACTGTTCTGCATATAAAGACACACACAGAAGTTCTGACAACACCGACCACGGAATGCCCAGGATTCCTTCCAACTAACCTGGCCAAGTCCAACACATAGCGAGGACGGAAATCTACCAAAAAAAGGGGGGGGGGGGGGGAGAAAAGGAAAGGGGTTGAGAACGGCCAGAAAGCCCTCAAGGTATAGTGAATTCAACTTCCACACTGACAACCTTAAAATGCATTTTGATTCAACCCACACCAACGCCTGCCCCTCATCCAGAAATAAAGTCTTGGATTTTGTAGCCTAGGGCGGCCACTTGTCTCATCTTGTACCGTTTTACAGTTTGCCTCGGCGTCCTGCAACTGATTTTTTTTTCCCCCAGAAAGTTAAGGCGGAGAGTCAACGGTTTTAAATCTTTTAAATGAATCTGGGGGTGGGAAACACACGCACACACCACAAACTTCTGCCCCGGAGTCCCAGTGACAGTGGCGACGGCGGGCGCGTGGGCGTGCAGCCACGCTGGTCCCCAGGTTGTCAGCCGCGCGGGTCGCCAGTCCCCGGACACGGGCCTCGCTGCGTCCCACCTCCCCTACCCCCGCCCCCAGCCCCCAGCCGCCGCCGCAGCCGCCACTGCAGGGAGTGCGGCCGAGGGGCATCGCGGGGTGGGCTCGAACCCCCGTCCCCGCCCGCCGCGTCTCCGCCGCCGCCGCCCGCCTGCCCGGCCACCTGTAGTTGGTGAGCACGCTCTTGTTGACCACCACGATGAGGAAGGAGCTCACGCCGTAGAAGCCGGCGGCCAGCAGCTTCAGGAAGACCGTCAGCGTTTCGGCCGGCGCCATCCCCAGCTCCTCCTCATCGCTGTGTGTGGAGGATTTCGCGGGGGCTTCTCCTTTAACCGGAGCATGCTGACGTCTGTGGACTTCCGCCATGGCGGCGGCGGCGGCGGCGGCGCGGGCCTGCGAGCTCGCCCGGCGGCCGGGCGGCGGGGGTCTGGGCCTGGCGGTGCGGGGCGCGGACGGAGGAGCGCGGGCCTGGCGGTGCAGGGGCCTCGGAGGAGCGCGGGCCTGGCGGTGCGGGAGCGCGGGCCCGGCGGTGCGGGGCGCGGGCCCTGAGAGCCGGGGCTCCTCGGTGCGGGCCTAGCGTGGCGGCGGAGGCTCCTGGGGGACCCGGCGGCTCGCGGCAGGGCTGCGTGGGTTGTGCTGGCCACAGCTCCCCGCACTGCCGCCGCCCGTCCCCGCCCAGGGGTTGGGACACTGGGGTTCACACCCTCGGGGACTTTGCCCTGGCATGGTGCCTCCCGGGGTCAGGGAAAGGCCGCGCTTGGCTTCGGCGGAGCTGGTGCTGGAGAGGACCTGGGGACCCGGCGGGAGCGGGCAGGGACTCCGGGAGCAGCCGGGACACCACCCCGGGACCACTGAGCCCGGGCGGCGGAGCACAGTGCTGCGCGCCTGCGCACGAGTGTGCGCTGGGTTCCCCCACCACCACCACCCGCCCCCGCTGCGGGGAGCCAGCGGCTGTGCGGGAGCCGCGGCTGCTGGGCCGGGAGGTCCCTCTGCTCTGTCCCTCTGCTCTCTTAACGCGTGAAGTGATGCCCGGTCGCATCCTCAGGTCCCTGGAATGCGCATTTTGGGCTGTCGAGAGCTGCAGGGGGGTCGAAGTTCACAAAAAAATATCAAGTGTGGTTCAATAGTAAACGAAGATTTCATTCTGCAGAACCTGAGACTTCTCGCACTTGTGAACACAGAACCCTTCTTTGCAGATAAAAGGAGGGAATTCTTTGTTGTTGTTGTTGTTGTTGTTTTTGTTTGAGTTGGTCTATCCAGAAAAGGCATGGGTAGGTGGAAGGGGAAGTATGGAAATAAGCCACTGGTGGACTGGTTAAAAAAAAGGGGTGGGGGGAGAGAGCGACAGAGACAGAGAAAGGAAGAGGAAGGAAGGAAGGAAGGAAGGAAGGAAGGAAGGAAGGAAGGAAGGAAGGAAGGAAGGAAGGAATCCTTCTTTAAGGGTACCATCACAAAACCAAAGAATACAAGTTTAAGCAAGGAAATTACATTCCTACTTTTAGTGATTAGAAAGGAAAGTTTTTAAATTTTCTCCCCAAATTCTCTATCGTTTTAAGTTTCTTTCTTTTTTTTTTTTTTTCAGAGCTGAGGATGGAACCCAGGGCCTTGCACTTGCTAGGCCAGCGCTCTACCACTGAGCTAAATCCCCAACCCTCTATTTTTTTTTTTTTTTTAAACTGTGGTAAAAACAACAGTTTATCATTTTAATCCTTGGGTGTGCAACCATCACCAGGCACCTCCCTAGAACATTCACCATCTCAGTAATCAACCAAGTAATCATTTCCCATTCTCCACCTTCCGCATCAAAACCAAATAACCTGCGTTCTGCTCTCAGCCTCTATGAATTGACATTTATGTGTCTCATACATGAGCAATGACACAGTATTTTCCTTTCATGACTGGCTTATGCCAGTTACATAAGATGTTCAAGGTGCGTCCACACTGTACTGTGTGCCAGAACTGGAAATGCTGGCAGCCAGGTTGGTGCTCTTAACTATGGGCAACAGTTCCTGCCCACACCTCCAGAGGCTGAGCTCTTTCCTCTTCCGGAGCTGTTACCAAATCAACAATGCGGTTCATGCCTCTCTTCACTTCCATTTTTTAACGCCCCTCCCTTGTCTCTTGAAGTATTACTTTTCCTTCTGTATTTGGGCAAAACATTACCTGTTTGCAGGTAGCCTGTCTCCAGAGATCCCCTCATGTCTTTCCTTTCTCTCTGTGAACATCTTACTCTGTCCATGCCACAGTAAAATATTAACTGTGACTGGGCCAAACATTCCTGATGGTTTTGGAGGGTAAGAAATCCAAAATCAAAGCACTGACCCATCAGGTATATCTGTTAAGCTGATCTCTCTGATTCTAAGATGGTGCCTTCATCACTTCATCATTTCACAGGTAGGTGAAAAACTGTCCATACAGAGGACAAAGATGAGTGAAGGCTACTGGCTACAGCATTATCACATTCCCAAAGACAGAACCTTCATGACTTAATCATCTCCTAAAGGCCTGACTTCCTTGATTCGGTCACATTGGCTGTTGTTTGCACATATTGCAGTAACCAGAACTAAATCTGGAAGTATGGAGCTAGGCAACAATGTTTTTCTCTGCCTAATCATAGTTACAAAAATTAGCAAATATTTATTAAGGCCTATCACAGGCCAAGGTCTGACCTGGGTTTTCTCACTACTGGTTGTGATGAGGCTACAATGGTGTCCAAGGAGTCAGTCTCACTTGGTGCTCAGGGAAGTAAAATGTGGCCCATAGTCAGGGAAGCTTCTCTCCTATAGCATGTGTAATTAGAATTTAAGTAACTTTTGGTATTTTAAGTACTCAGACTTGTTTCTTAACCTTGGTAATATTAATTACAGAACTACACATAGGGATTTGTATATTATTTTGTACAGTAATCTCTTCGTGCTGAAATATGTAAAGGAGTTAGATAGGATTGTAAAGGTTACACTGAGTACTTTGAGACACCAATCTTCTCTATTTTGAAAGATAAATTTGTCGGTTGATAACTTTAGACCTCTCTGGGTTGAATTACTACCAGAAAAATCTTCATAACTATTGCCATTTAAAATTTATTTCTATTCACAGATATGCACGTGTTTGTGTGTATGAGCATGTGTATGCAGGTGCCCACGGAGCTGGAGTTACAAATAGTTGTGAACCCCCTGATATGCATCCTAGAAGCCAAAATACAGTCCTCTGCAAAAGCAACAAGTGTTCTTAACAAAACATTCCCAAGGCTTACACACCAGAGGTGATTAAGGTATGTCCTTTCCATCGAGTAAACTGACTACCAGATGAGGGCTAGACACATTAAGCCAGCAGGGATGTGCACCTTGGGGTATTTGGAGTTTAGCCTGTAGAAAACCAGTGATAATGCAAAAGAAATTCAATTGTTGATATACTGATTTTCCTCTGTAGAAAATCTAACTTCAGAGTCTGACCCGATGGCCTTACAGGGTGTTCACCAGTTCTACATTTATTAGTATATTCAGTTCAGTGTTCTTGGGACTGTTTATATAGTATAAGCCAGTCTTCACATTTTCTTTCAAACTAATTCTGGCAGAGATTCTATGAGCAAAGGACATCAAGATCATGATGGGGAAACATACAGAGACAACCAAACCAAACTAGTGGAACTCATGAACTGTGGACCAATAGCTGTGGAGCCCCCATGGGACTGGACTAGGCCCTCTACATAGGCTAGACAGTTGTTTAGCTTGAACTGTTTAAGGTGCCCCCTAGCAGTGGGATCAGGATCCATCCCTGGTTCATGATCCGGCTTTTTGGAGCCCAGTGCCTATAGTGAGACACCTTACACAGTCTTGGTGCAGGGGGAGGGGCTTGGACCAGCCTCAACTGAACTACCAGGCTCTGCTGACTCTGTATGGGAGGCCTTACTTTGGAGCAGGTGAGAATGGGAGGTGACTTGGAGGAAAAGGCTGTGGGGCAGGAGGAGAGGGAGATCTGTGGTTGGTATGTAAAATGAATGGAAATTTTCTTAATTAAAAAAAAAAGAAAAAAACTAATTCTGGCATCTTACTCTTTATTCAATGGCAGGTTAAATAAAACAGGATTTTTTTAAATAAAATAACTAAGAGAATCAATTTTTTGTTTTTTTTTTCTTTCATTGAGAATAAATTTTTTTCATACAATATATTCTGATTATAGTTCCCCTCCCCCTGCTCCTCCCAGTTCTTCCCCACCTCCCCTTCCACCCAGGTCCACACCTTTTCTGTCTCACCTTAGAAAACAAACAGGCACCTAAGGAATAATAGTAAAATAAACAAATCAGAATAGCACAAACAAACAGAAGGAAAAGAGCCAAAGAAAAAGCACAAGAAACACATATAGATGCACACATGCAAACACACACACACACACACACACACACACACACACACACACACACGAATCCCATAAAAACCCAAAACCAGAGCTATAATATATATGCAAAGGATCTATAAGGTTTAAAAAAAAAAAATCCCTAATTCAACATTATGAGACAAGAACCTCCGAAGATGCCGTTGAGTTCATTTTCTGTTGCCCATCTACTTCCGGACATGCAGCCTGCCCATAAGAGTGGTTTGTTTTCCCAGTGAAACTCCATGGGAGAAAACTAATTTTTCATTTGCAAGTGGGAATCAACTGGAGATAGCTTATGGATTGGGGATGTGTGTCCTCTTGTTCTTTGAACTCTAGAACCCCGTCTGGTGCAGATCTTTGTAGGCCCTGTGCATGCTACCACAGTCTCTGTGAGTTTATATGTACATCAATAGTGCAGTGTTTGGAAGGCCTTGTTTCCTTGGTGTCCTCCATCCTTTCTGGCTCTTACAGTCTTTCAGCCTCCTCTCCTGCAGAATTCCCTGAGCCCTAAGGGGACAGATTTGATGGAGACATTCCATTTAGGCCTGAGTATTCCAAGGCCTCTCACTCTCTGCTTATTTTCTGGCTGTGGGTCTCTATATTTGTTCCCATTTGCTTCAGGAAGAAGCTTCTCTGATGATGACTGAGCAAGGCACTGATCTATGGGTATAGCAAAATGTCCTTAGGAGTCATTTTATTGCTGCATTCCTTCAGCAGAACAGTAGTATTTAGTTTTCTCCTAGGTCCCTGGGCTACCTACTGTCAGGTTCTTGCCCACCCAAGCAGATTTGGGTATGGGTTCCATCTCATGGAGTGGGCCTTAAGTCAAACCAGATGTTGGTTGGTTACTCTCATAACCTTATGCCACTATTGTACCATGCATGTATCTGGAAAGCAGGTCACCATTATAGATCGAAGGGTTGGTAACTGGGTTAGTGTTTTTGTTTGTTTGTTTTGTTTTGTTTGTTTGTTTGTTGGTTGGATGTTTTTTTTTGTTTTTTGTTTTTTGTTTTGGTAGCCAACAGAGTACCTTCCAGTACCCTGAAAACTATTCAGTAGGGGTGAAGGCTTGTTAGGTACCAGCTTGACCTATTTGCGTGTAATGAGTTGTATAGGTATTGTCTTCTGTGATATGGCCTTACTGTAAGTTTGTGGAGAGCACCAAATAGTCCTGGCATCAGCCTGGGTTGTTTGGGGGTTGCCATGGGACCCTTCTCGCCAACAATTTGATTAGATGTACCCATTCCTGGTACTGGAAAAAGCTTCATTTAGTGATGAGAGATATCCAATTGGGGCTTTGTCTCCCCCACTAGTTGACAATTTCATTTGGATCACCTATGTATATGATGTATTTTAGGAAGCTTCTACTGTATGAGGTTTCCATACACTCCCTCAAATGACTCTTTGTTTTAGTTGTCCCTCCCTATATATCCTCCTTCCACCCCCTATCTTCCCCCCATTTGATCCTCCATTCCAGTGTCTGCTGTGGGACAATGCTTTTGTACACTGGTTTAATAAAATGCTGATTGGTCAGTAGCCAGGTTGGAAGTAAAGGTGGGATAAGCAGACAAGGAGAATTGAATCCTGGGAAGGCTGAGTGAGATGCCATCCCGCTGTCTAGAAAGCAGCATGTAATGGCACACAGGTAAAGCCTCGGAAAAAGTGGCAACATAGATGAACAGAAATGGGCTGAATTTAAATGACTAAGAGCTAGTCAGTAGTTAGCCAGAGCTAATGGTCGAGCAGTTTTAATTAATATAAGCCTCTGTGTGTTTACTTGGGGGATGTGAGTGGGAGAGATTTGTCCCTACTGCCGGCCAGCCAGGACACAGAAAAACTTCCAGTTACAAGTGTCCCACCCCCATCCATCAGTAACTATCTATTTTATTTCCCCTTCTTAGGGCACTCCATCCCTCTCCTCTAGTTCCTTACTCTATATCTAACCTCTATGGTTGTAAGAATTGTAACTTGCCTATCAGTGACTTAACACCTAATATCCACATGTAAGTGAATACATATCATATTTGTCTTTTGGGGTTTGGGTTACCTCACTTGGGATGGTTTTTTTTCTATCCATTTACCTGCAGATTTCATTCTTTAACAGATGTCTAATATTCCATTGTGTAAATGTACTACATTTTCTTTATCCATTTATCTGTTGACAGACATATAGGTTATTTCCATTTTTTGGCTACTGTGAATAGAGCAGCAGTGAACATGGTTGAGCAAGTGTCTCTGTTGTCAGATGAACTTTCTTTGGGTATATGTTCAAGAGTGGTATAACTGGATCTTAAGATAGATTCATTCCTGTCTTCCTGAGAAACTGCCACACTGATTTCCATAGTGACTGTATAAGTTTGCACCACCCCTGCAGAAATGGATGAGTGAGTATTCCCCCTGCCAGAATGAGCTGTCATTCGTTTCCCTGATCTTGGCTGTTCAGACTGCTATAAATGAATCTCAAAGTAGTTTTGATTTGCATTTCCCTGATGACTAAGGATGTTGAACATTTCTTTGAGTGCTTCTTAGCCATTTGAGTTCCCTCTTCTGAGGTCTTCGTTGAGATCTGTACCCCATATTTTAATTGGGTTGTTTGCTTGATGTCCAGTTTTTGTGCTTCTTCATATATTTTGGATATTAGCCCTCTATCAGATGGGTAGTTGGTAAAAACTCTTCTGTATTCTATAGGCTGCCACTTTGTCCAAATGATAATGTCCTTTGCCATACAGAAGCTTTTCAGTTTCATGACATTCCATTTATTAATTGATGTTCTTAGTATCCATGCTGTTGATGTTCTGTTCAGAAAGTCTTTTCCTAAGACAATGAGTTCAAGACTATCCCCCAATTTTTCTTATTCAGATTCAATGTATGGGTTTATGTTGAGGTCTGTGATCATTTGGAGTTGAGTTTTGTGCAGGGTGATAAATATACACATGTTTGCATTCTTCTACATGCAGACATCCAGTTTGACCAGCACCATTTGCTAAAGATGCTATCTTTTTTCCAATGTGTATTTCTGGCTTCTTTATAAAAAAATCTGGTGTCCAAATGTGTGTAGACTAATGTCTAGTACTTCATTTCTATCGTGTTGATTAGCAAGTCTGTTGTGCTAATATCATGCTGTTTTTAATACTGTAGCTTTGTGGTTCAATTTGAGATTGGGGATGGTGATACCTCTAGCAGTTCTTTTATTATTTAGAATGGTTTTAGCTAACCTGTTCTTTGGTTTGTTTTTGTTTTTTGATTTATCTATTTCCATATGTAGCTGATAATTGTCCTTTCCAGATTTGTGAAGAATTATGTTGGAATTTTGATAGGGATTGCATTGAATCTGTAGCTTACTTTTGGTAGTGTCTTAGTTAGGGTTTCTATTGCTATGAAGAGACAATCTGATCACGGCAACTCTTACAAAGGAAAACATTTAATTGGGGTGGCAACTTGAAGTTTCAGAGGTTTAGTCCATTATTATTATGGTGGGATGATGGTGAAATGTAGGTAGACGTGGTACTGGCTATATATTAATCAGAAGGCAACAGAAAGTAGACTGAGATACTGGGCAATCAATATCTTGAGCATATATGAGACTCAAAGCATGCTGTGGCACACTTCCTCCAATAAGACCATATCTACTCGAACAAGGCCACACTTCCTAATATTGCCACTCCCTTTGGGGGCCATTTTCTTTCAAATCCCCACAGGTAGGATGGCCATTTTTACTATATTAATCCTACTGACCCATGAATGTGAGAGATCTTTTCATCTTCTGATACCTTCTTCAATTTCTTTTGCCAATGTCTTAAAGGTTTGTTTGTTTTTTGTTTTTTGTTTTTTTTTTTAATATAAGTCTTTCACTTGCTTGGTTAGAGTTACCCCAAAATATCTTATATTATTTGAGGCTACTGTGAAAGTTGTTGTTTCCTGATTTCTTTCTCAGTCCATTTTTTATTTGTATATAGGAGGGCTACTGGTTTTTGTGTAATTTTGTACCCAGCCACTTTGCTGAAAGTGCTTATCAGATGTAGTAATTTCCTGGTGGAACTTATAGCGTCACTAATGTACACTATCAGATCATCTGAAAAATAAAGATACTTTGACTTCTTCCTTTCCAGTTTGTATCCCCTTAATCTCCTTCAGTTGTCTTATTGCTCTAAGACTTCAAGCACTACATTGAATAGGTGTGGAGAGAGTGGGCAGCCTTGTTACTAATTTTAACGGACTTGCTTTGAGTTTCTCTCAACTTAAGTTGGTGTTGGCTATGGATATTGGGCTTGCTGAAATTTGTCTTTATTATATTAAGGTATGTCCCTTGTTTCCCTAATTTCTCCAGGATTTTATCATGAAAGCATGTTGGGTTTTTATCAAAGGCCTTTTCTGCATCTAATAAGATAATTATTTGGTTTTTTGTCTTTCTGTTTGTTTATATGGTGGATTACATTTATCAATTTATGGATGTTGAACCATCCCTGAATTTCTGGGATGAAACCTGCTTGATCATGATGAATAATCTTTTTGATGTGTTCTTAGATTTGGTTTGCAAGTATTCTATTGAGAATTTTTGTAGGGAAAATGGGAAAATGGTTTGTAATTTTCTTTGTTAGGTCTTTATGTGGCTTATATATCCAAGAAACTGTGGCCTCATAAAAAGAATTGGGCAGTGCTTCTTATGTTTCTATTTTGTTTAATACTTTGGGAAATATTTGGTATTAATGCTTCTTTGAATGTCTGGTAGAAGTCAGCACTAAAACCATCTGGCCCTGGGATTTTTTTTTTTTTTTTTTTTAGTTACTGCTTATATTACACTTGGGGTATAGGTCTGTTTAAATTGCTAATCTGATCTTAATTTCACTTTGGTAGTTGGAGAAAATTATCCATTTCTTTTAGATTTTCTAATTTGGTGGAGTAGAGGTTTTTAAAGTATGTCATTATTCTCTAGATTTCCTCAGTGTTGTTATGTCCCTCCTTTCATCTCTAATTTTGTTCATTTGGATCTTCTCTTTTCACCTGTTAGTTAATTTGGCAAAGAGTTTGTCAATCTTACTGATTTTCTCAAAGAACCAACTCTTCATTTAATTGATTCTTTGTATTGTTTGTTTCAATTTTGTTGACCT
This sequence comes from Onychomys torridus, assembly GCF_903995425.1. Lineage (NCBI taxonomy): Eukaryota > Metazoa > Chordata > Mammalia > Rodentia > Cricetidae > Onychomys > Onychomys torridus. Next base: position 119,890,929 of record NC_050444.1, read on the forward strand.
AAGCCCTGCGTTTGATCATTTCTTGCAGTCTACCTCTTTTGGTGTTATTTCTTTTTGTTCTGGAGCTTTCGGGTGTGCTGTTAAGTTACTGATATGAGATTTTTTTTTTTTTTAATGTGGCACTTAGTGCTATGATCTTGCCTCTTAGACCTGCCTTCATCATTTCCCAAATTTGGGGTGTGTTGTATCCTCATTTTCATTCAGTTATAGAAAGTTGAATTTCTTTCTTGATTTCTGTCTGACCTATTTTTTCATTCAAGAGTAAGTTGAATGTTGATGATTTCCTGCTTTAATCCATGGTGGTCAGATAGATTGCCAGGGTGTTATTTCAAGTTGAGAACTATCTGTTTAGAACTACTTTGTGTCCAGGTATGTGGTCTATTTTGAAGAAAGTTCCATGAAGTTCTGAGAAGGTATATTCTTTTGTGTTTGGGTCAAGTGTTCTGTAAATATCTCTTAGGTCCATTTAGTTTATGATATCAGTTAGCACCAGCACTTCTCTGTTTAGTTTTTTGTCTGGCTGGCCTGTCCGCTGGCAAGAGTGAGGTATTGAGCTCTCCTACTATCAGTGTGTGTAGTAGTGTTTCTTTTATGAACTTGGGTGCCCACGCTATCTCTGTATAACTATAGAGAGTTATCTATGAGCGGAGTTTGTTGATTTCCATTATTTTGTTGTTGTAATGTAGCATTCCCTCCTCTTTTGATTTGCTGGTCTGATATTATTTATTCCTTGTGTTTTCTTGGGTGGGGTTAACCTTTTCATTTAAAGTTTTCTTTCTAGCGCCTTCTGTGGGGCTGGATTTGTAGATAGCTCTGCTTAAATTTGGTTTTATCATGGAATATCTTGTTTTCTCTATCTATGGTGATTGAAAGTTTTCCTGGGTATGGTAGTCTGGGCTGGCATCTGTGGTCTCTTAGAGTCTGCAGCACATCTCTCCAGACCCTTTTGGCTTTTAGAATCTCCGTTGAAAAGTCAGGTGTTATTCTAATAGGTCTGCCTTTATATGCTTGGTCTTTTTCCCTTGCAGCTCTTACTGTTCTTTCTTTGTTGCGAACATTTAGTGTTTTGATTATTATGTGCTTCTGAGAGTCTTCCAAGCATGGCCACTGGGGGTTCTGGGTAGAATGTGTTTCTAGGTATTGGGAGCTGATACTTAGGAATGAGGATGGGCTAAAACGGGTTGTGAGGCTGAAAGGGTCCACAGGAGTGAGGAAAGCAGGATGTGCCACCAAGATCTGCTTAGTCGCCTGGAAATGGGGGCAGAGAGGAAAGAGAGGCCACAGCAGGTGGTCTGCTACAGAGCTGTGGAGGAGTCTGGGATTAGATTTTGAAGACAGAAGAAGGAAGAGTGAGGAGGGTCTGAAGATCACCTACCTGCTTCCTTGGAGAATTCGTGTGTGTGTGTGTGTGTGTGTGTGTGTGTGTGTGTGTGTGTGTGTGTGTTTAACTCTTTGAACATTGTACTTGAAGAACTCTAACTTGGTCAAGTTTTGCTTTCTGGAGCAACTGCAGAGGAACTAGTGTGATTATTGGGAGAAGCTGTTTTACAATGTGATAATGAGGACCTTCCCAGGTTTGTGCCTAACATCTTTTCATTGATGATACTACCTAGCAGCCTGTTTGCTCTGGGAGCTTGATTTATTTGGATTACACAAATGAGCTATCTTAACCCAAGATTGGGTTTCTTTGAAGACAGATACCCGCGAAACAAAAATCAAGATCTCTCCCCCTCTCTATGTCTCTCTGTTGTCTCTGTCTCTGTCTCTCTGTCTCTCTCTGTCTCTCTCTCTGTCTCTCTCACTGTCTCTCTCTCTGTCTCTCTCTCTGTCTCTCTCTCTGTCTCTCTCTCTCTCATCCCCTCCCTTCCCCTCCCTCTTTCCTAGAGAGTTGGCCCACAGTTTTAGAACATTTCTTGCTCTTGCTGAAGACCAGAGTTCAATTCCCAGCACCCACATTTAGAAGCTCACAACTACCTGTAACTCCAGCTTTGGGGGATCTGACTACCATTTTTGGCCTTTGAGAACACACATACATGGGATATATACATACACATAAATAAAAACCAATAATTTTTTTCAAGAGGAAGATTCTCTGTCTCCCTCTCCCAGGGTTGAGCCTACAAATGTGCAGACCTAACAATAACTCCCTCCTCCAACTGCAGTCCCAGCATGGCTTCAGACCTTGCTATTGGTCGTTGACATTAGCCGCTAGGAGAGCACTATAGGGTCAAAGAGGAAAATGAGGCTCGGATACTTGCGGGCCTAGCTTCCTCCTTGACATGCCTCTATGGACTGGCACTAGAAGCTCCTCTATGTTTGCTTTTCCCAAATTCCCCCATCCTTTCAGTCCTGTCTGTCTGTTATGGTGGCCTGATTGCTAGCTCTGGGGCTTTTTTTGTTTGTTTGTTTTTTTGAGACAGGGTTTCTCTGTGTAGCTTTGCGCCTTTCCTGCAACTCGCTTGGTAGCCCAGGCTGGCCTCCAACTCACAGAGATCCGGCTGGCTCTGCCTCCCGAGTGCTGGGATTACAGGCGTGCACCACCACCGCCTGGCTTGCTCTGGGGCTTTTTATCCTATGTAGTTTCTCTATACAGTAACCTCAAATGACACTTTGATTGTACACAAGCAAGGCCTGGAAGTGAGATAGGATGCTTTGAGCACAGTGGCTGGACTGTTCCAGATGTGCTCAAGTCTCTACTGAATGAATCATGTTGTACAGTTCTCCACTCCATTGAAAGGTCAGATTGACCATTCTTTCTAAATACAGAGGCTGAGTAGTTCCACAAAAAGCTACACTGTCCGCAAGTGCGTGGACATATGTGTATGTAGAAGTGACAGAAGTAAGAAAAAGGAAGAGTAGGTCAGGAGAGAGAAGTGCATTGCCTTAGTTTTAGTGAAGGGGGGTTGTTAATGCTAACTGGAAAGACTTTCCGTGTTAAAATAGTGTGCTAGGATGAAATGTGTCACAATCAATAAAACTGCTTTTTTAAAAAATGTGCCTGTTTGGGCTGGAGAGACCATTCAGTGACGAAGAGCTCTGTTGCTCTTGTAGAGGACCCAGGTTCAGTTCCTAGCACCCACATAATGGTTCACAGACATCCCTAACTCCAGCTCTAGGCAATCTAATGCTCTCTTCTGATCTCTGTATGTGATATATACATGTATGCAAGCAAAACATGTACATAAATAAATATTAACAAAAAATTAAATGTGCCTGCATGATTATGGGCTCCAAGAAAAAGAACAAATTAGACCCAACTGGAGATTTAACTTGCATATGCTAAGGGTCTCTATGCAGCTGGAAGAAATTTTTCCAGGTCTCTTGGTCACAGCATGATAAAGATGGTGAAATGTCACCTCAGATGTAACTATGTGATATTCTCAAGAAAGGCATTCTTTATAGCTAGATACCTATGCTAAAATTTCCAGTACCCATGCTGGAACAAGGAGGACCCAGGCACAGCTCCAGTGTTTTAGGAGCTGGAGTAGATGTATAAATAGGTAAGGCTGGCACAGGTTAAGGGGATCTGAGTTGCATGGAAGTGGGCTCAAAAGGTGGGAGGAGACTGATGGCTTGTGTCTGCTCTCATGGGACTTCCACATTACATAATGAGCCTTTCCTGCAGCTTTACAGTCATGGGGGGTTTCACTTAACACTTGTCCAACACCCCCAAGCATGTTAGTTACCAACAGGGTAATTGAGGGAGGTCATAGCCTCAGACCCAGAGTCCCCAGTATCTGAATGACCATTTAAATCTCAAATGTCATGGGGTAGAATCAGAACCTTTGACAAAAAACCTTCGAGGAAAATGTGTTAGAATTTATGTGTTACAGTTTGTAATGATTATTAATATTGGTTGTTGACAGAATGTCACAATGACTGGAAAGTTGATGAAACATACTTCTGATGTTAGGTTGTTTGCAAAGATGGTAGGCATGTGGATCAACAGGTTGAGTGAGAAAACCCACCCTGAACATGGGCAGCAGCATCCAAAATTCCAGGGACTCAGAATAAATATGTGGAAGAGAGACGTTCACTTGTGCATACACTGGAGGCCCTATTTGAGCAGGAATATTTTATGCTGTTGCTGCTGATTCGTGTGAGCATCATATGACAGGATTTTCAGCCTTTTCGCACAGAATTGTACCACTGGGCCTCTGGTGCAAGGCCTCTGACCTCAATCTGGCACCGCATTATTGGTCCCTCTTTTGAGGTGTCCAGCTTCTTGGAATGACAGCCACCGAATTTCCTACATCTCTAGGCTGGGGGTAGTCACTGTGGGAATGGTCAGTCTCCGATCTTGTAAACTGACTAATAAATCCCCTTCTAACTACAGACATTCCACCAGTTCTGTTCCCCCAAGAACCCTCATTTGAGGCTTGAAGGGCTAGAAGATAAGATGAAATCAACTGGTGACAGTCCTAATAGTTTGAGCTGTTTGGGCAGCATGGAGCAGGTAGGTTGGGAGGGAAATGGGGTCTCTTCTATCACCTGTTTCCAAATGTTGCATTGTTCATCTGCAGAACACTTGAATCTATAGAATGCACAGGTTACCAATGACTCCTGCTTCCTTTGAATTGGGACAAAGAAAAGGACATGCTCTCTAATGCTTATAATCTTCTAAATTTCTGTATTTGTTTGATTTGATTTGCTTGTTTTGGGGGAAGGTCTCATTTATCCCAAGCTGGATTTGAACTTGTTTTATAGCCTCAGTCTCCTGATCCTCCTTGCCTCTACCTCTAAGTGCTGGGCTTACAGGTATGTGTGACACACAAACTGATTCTGCTTGTAATTTTCTGAGATTAGTTTCACTCAATTAAGAAATGTAAGCTAAAGCAAGGTATGGTGGTACATGCCTGTGATCCCAGCACTTGAGAAGTGGGATGCTGGAGGATAGAGAGTTCAAGGTCATCCTCAGCTGCACAGCAAGTTCCAGGCTAACCTGAGCTACCTGAGACTATGGCAAAAGAAGATGGGGTAAAGAAGGAAGGAGGAAGAAAGGAAGGGAGGAAGAAAGGAAGGAAGGAAAGAAAGAAGGGAGGAAGGAGTTAATTACTACAATCTCCAAGCTTTTAGACTCTCTAATGGAGAAAAGTCTGGGTAAGGCAGGAGACCATGGGTGCTACTACAACAAAGTGTCTTCCCAGGAAAATAAGAAATGAGGGAATTTTCATTACTGTTTTGTACAATCATTGTGTATGTTCTCTTACAGTTTGAATATAAAATTTCCCCTACAGGTTAATGTTTTAAAGATTTGGTCCCTGACTGGTGGTACTATCTGGGAAGGGAGGTTGTAGAAACTTTAGAAGCCTACTTGGAGAAATGAGGTCCTGGGGATGGGTCCTTAGGGCTTTATCTTGTCTAAAGCTCCTACTTTTGGTTCCTTTGCCACACACTCCTTCCTGCTCAACAGCATGAGGCCAAGTGACCATGAATGGAGTCCTGAAACCGCAAGCTGAAATAAATCTTTCCCCACTTCCAACTCTTCTCTCAGATATTTTTGTCACAGCTGTGCCAAAGTAATTAATACATGGCTAGTCAGGGCTGTCCTTATCACTACCCACTACTCCAGGGATTAGTGTCGTCAGGAAAATACCCTCCCATTTTTTTTTTTCTAGACAGGGTTTCTCTGTGTAGCTTTGTGCCTTTCCTGGCACTCGCTTTGTAGATTCCCTCCCATTTTTAAGAGATTGCTTCAGTCTGTGTCTTTTTTGTTTTCCTTGGGATATTTGGTCAACTGTATAAATTTTGCATCCAGAAGGCTCAAAACATAACTTATCATTTTACTTAAACTAACCCAAGATCATGATGTGTCAAGATGGGATGTTATTTTCTTAGTTAGTTTAGGGGAACCTAGGTCTCCTTATCATGGGCCTTAGTGACCATAGCCCTGTAGGTGAATAAGGTGAAGGTCTTGCATACTGCTAGCTGGTGCAATATAAATATTAGAAAAAGTGTAGACAAATTGGATTTAACATGGTTTCTTTGACCATATGGTAACCAACTCATGAACTTAGCAGCATCCAGAAACAAAACAGGCTCAGATAGTTTTCCCTGGCACTGTGAGCAGTGGATTTTTATAGGATGAAGGCAAATGTGAAGTAGAGAGCCCAAATGATTGGCTACAACTGGGCGCTGACTTTGCGGGCCATGATGTTACAGAGCATTTTGGTATGATGCTATAAGTTGTGTACTTGTGATTGCTTAAACCTGGCTGCTATGATTGGCTAAAACTCGGCCACATGATATCCCCCAGTTAGGTTGTGGTTTATTCATATACTAAGGTAACCTGTCATTGATTAGATAGGGACTAAAAAGATGAAGAAAGCGTGAGGCTAACAGTCTCTTGCTTGTTTAATTAAAAGAAATAAGCAGGGGCTGGTGAGATGGTCAAGCATATCCAAGTGGAAAGAGCTAACTGACTTCATAAAGTTGTCCTCCGATCTCTACACATGCTCCATGGGATGTACATACCATGCAGGCACTCATACACACACACACACACACACACACACACACACACACACACACACACACACAAATACTAAAAAAGAATACATTTCAAATAAAGAAAAGAGATAAGCAAATAAGCCCCTTGATGAGGTATCTGAAGGAAATTTTTCATCTAGGCTTAGTGTTCCCTTGAAGTCCTCCTGGGACACCATGAGATGAGGATTGTTTCTTTAGGAATGTATGCAACTTCCCATGGGAGTGATTCACAGACCACAACACAGCAGGGACTATACCATCACCTTCAATGCAGACTGCCCTTGAAGACCATGCTCAGACCTTAGAATGAGAGTAAAAGCCAAGTCTGACTTTGACCGGGTTGCCTGACACCCCCTGCAGCTGTTGATTTAAACAATGATAGATGTCAAATGAAAGCAGAAGAGAATGATGCAGAAGTTCCACCCTCTCAGTACCCAGCTCCCCCAGCTAGGAAGCTGCTTTAACTGAGTCCTGGAGCAAATGTATGTTTGCGGGTTTTTGTTTTGTTTTGTTGTTTGTTTGTTTGTAACAAGCTTTCTTGCTGAACTATCTTTAGACCACCAGCTTGCATATAAAAATAGGCTTTTTCCCAGCTAGCACTTATAACTTAATAACCCATATCTTTTTTAATCTATGTTCTGTCACATGGCTCGGTTACCTCTTTTTAGTATGGTGCATCCAACCTGCTGCAATCTGTTAGGGAATTGGTGCTGCTACACTCCTCCTCCCAGTTTCTCTGCCTGGAAGTCCCGCCTATTTTCTGTCTGGCTATTGGCCACTTAGCTCTTCATTAAACCAATCAGAAGGCATCTCAGGCAGAGACATATCTTTACAGTGTAAACAAATACTCTGCAACAGTTTTTGAGCTCTGATCTTACTCTGTAGCCCAGGCTGGTCTTGAACTCATGATCATACTGCCTTAGCCTACCAAGGGCTAGGATTAAAGGAGTAAGTACATGCACATGCATGCAAAAATGTCATTTTTATATTTAAGGCCCTTTTCTTTTAGAAGGCAGGGGTGTTAAGATAGGCTCTTCTGTATGTATTCTGGACTAGCCTTCTACTCACTATATAGAGAGTGGTTTGACTGAGAAGAGCCTCCCTTAGTCTTGGGCATTTGAACACTTGGTCCCCAGTCCTTGTCTCTGATTGAGAAGGCTTAGGAGCTGTGGCCTCGTTGGAGGAAATATGTCACTGGAGATAGGCTTTGATAGTCAAAAGGCTTGCCTGTTTCTCTGTCAGCTTCAGGCTTATGGTGGCTAAAGATTAGAGTTCTCAGCTTCTTGTTCCTCCTTCCAAGCCTGCCTGCCACTTGCTGTAATTAAACCAAGGGTTTTGTGTATTCTAGAAACGTGTTGTAGGCTAAAAGCCTAGCCACTTGCCATCAATGGCTGTATTTTAGTGAAAAATTTGTGGGACCCAAAAGAAATATATTCCAAATGAACTTGGGAGCAATTTATTGAATTTAAGAAGAGTTTTGTCTTTGTACTGTTTGAGTCAACAAAAAAGAGTAATATGAAACCATGTATTTTAGAATGTTCAACAGTTGATAGAATCTACTACCACAATGGACTCATTTATGGACCTTACTCATTTAAGTTATTCCACAACTCAATAATGAAGTTCCAAATAGTCCTGACAGGTTTGATGAAGCCTTTTTAATCATATGCGTTGCTCATGTGGCACTGTTTCCCCGTGAGTCTCTTAAATACTGGTCTATTGTTGATTGTACAGTCAGTAAATTAGTGGTACCTCTGTCTTGGCATTCAATCATTTGTTTGTTGATGGCTTTTGACTTCTGACAGCAATTTTCTCATCAATCTACGCCATAGTTGGTACTGAATGAGAATGTCCTGTAGCCAACAGAGATGTCTAATAAGTGTAATTGAGATAAGCCATGAATGGGCTAGAGAGATGGCTCAACCATTGAAAGCTAGGCTGACAACCGAAACTGTTATAAAGTGATCTCTCTTGTTGATAATTCCCTAATTCCATCCTTATGTTAGCTAGCAGTGTTTACTTATCTTGAACAGACCACTGCTGGTTGTGTACTTCATCTACCAGTACATGAATAATCAGTCAAGAATTTCTTCTATGGTCTTGGAACTTGGTTCTTCTTGTTTTTAAATCTTGCTGCATAACTGGTTCTTTATAAGTCATTTACTTTCCAGGTTAGCAGGTTATCTAGTGGGGTTATGTTGTTTAGTTTACGTATTTCAAGTATATTTTTCAGAGGCTTTGAGTCATACTTAATAGGTAAAGCAGTGAATTTGCGTTTGGGTGGTGGTTTTGCTTTGGTGAATATTCTTTCAAATCCATCTGTCTTAGCACTCTTTTCTTGAGTAGCATCTTTATCAAAGTAACCCGCAATTTTTTTGGTTAAGCTAGAAAACGTTCGGGATAAATGATAAAGTGTGTTTGGAGGTCTTTTTTCAGAAGCCAGACTGTCATGTTTCCTCTTTTGTCTCTCCTTTATAGTCTTTTGCACCCGTTTAGTAGAGAAGAAGAACAAGTCTTTGAGCTGCGATACAGGCTTAGTTCTTTGAAGTTCAGAAACAGTACTGGGCTCATGATTAAATAAAGCTTTGACCATGTCACAGTTTTTTTCTAGAACAGTATTCTTCCTTGCATATGTGATAACATAGGGAGTGAACCTTTTTATCGTGACCAACATGTCTATATATGCTTTGTCATAGAAAGTTACTGGGTTTGTGTGGCTTTCTTCCTGTATAGTAAACAAACAGACAAACAAAAACAGAGTCATAAGTCCATGGAGGCAAAGCTATATATGTATTTTAAGCATGAAAATAAATTTGTAAAATATCTTAAATGACTATATAGAGAGGTACATGATATCAACAAAAATAACTTTCAAATACATAAAATCAGGTGCTTTTCTATGACACAATGCCTTCTCAAAATTTGAAGCCTTGGCCTTCTTAAATCCTTTCTGAAATAAGGTGAGGTATACAGAAGTAAGTACTTAAATTCTTGGGGCATTGTGAATTGAGAGAAGAGGGTTAGTAAGAAAGAACACTGTGTGGGTGATTCTTAAAAGTCCATACTCTAGAAATAAAAGGAACATACCCCCTAAAATAGATTGAGTCAAAGATCTAAAGACATAAGTGAATATAAGCCCAAGTGACCATATATGGCTATTCTAATTTTAAATTTGAATTATATCTATTATTGGGATGTTTAAAACTGTACCTTAGGACTTATACAATACTTGGTAAAAGTGTTTAATATATATTTGAATAAAGTAGCCAAAGTAATACATAGATATCATAAAAATAGAACATGCTTTATTATAGCAATAACAAAATCTATAAAAGTTTTTTTAATTACTACCCCCACATTGGCATAATTAATTTTCACAATCCCTAATTCTTTCTCTAGGAAAAAAATTATTTCCATGGAAACTAGTAAAATATGCATATTACCAACCAGTATGTGCTTTGCAAATCTTAAGTCAATAATTTCTACATTTAAAAAAATAAATAATAGAGATTTATTTCTCACAGCTTTGAAGGCCCGAGAGTCCAGACTCCAAGATGGAATTGATGTGGTGTCTTCTTTGTCCTCTATAGTTGACACTGTCTCACTGTCCTTGTACAGGAGAAGATATGAAGGCAGAAACAGCTCAGTCAGTTCCCTGGAGTCCTTTGTAAGAGTACCGACCCATTCCTGAGAGCTGGTGCAATCACCTCATAAACATCTCTCCTCTTGTGACTATTACACAAGATCTTAAGCCCCAGCTTTTGGATCTGGGGCAACAGAGACGTTCAAACCACATCAACAGCCATCCTTGGGATGGGCATTCTACCACTTTACCTGGCCACTGGGAAAGGGAGCCATGCTCACTGATTTCTTAGATGAAGAAGGACTTGGGACAAGAAGAAGCCAGGGAAGGGCCGGAGATGGGCAGAGAGAAAGATCGGTGGTGGGGGAAGCTGGCACAAAGGGTTGGTTAGGAGCCATTACAGGCTGTCTGGACTGGGGGATGGACTGGAAGGGGACCTCAACTGAGGCAGCGCTTCTCTCTTCCATATTAAACTCTGACATTTGCTCTGTCTTGGGCCTAGAGCTCCATTCAGTTGAATGAGTAGAGCCACAGCTGGTTCCTCAGCTTGAGGTCCCCTAGACTTTGGGCAAGTCACTGTCTTATGCTAGCTACAGCGACCCGGGAGGTCTCTAGGTAGAGTAAATTAAGACAGAAGCAGAGTGTGTACCAAGGGCAGTGAGGCTGACTGAGCCCTGGACAGCAAGCCCGGGTGGTCTTTCCCAGGATGAAATCAGAAATTAGATTGATGGTATACAAGTGTTCTTAGCATGAAATATATCCCAATGGCTGTGATTCCTGAAAAGATGACCAGAGAACCAGTTTTACTATCCTTTGGTGATAAACGTATTACCAACTTAGCCACAATAGTGGCCTTTGCATTAGTTTTGGTTTATCCAACACTGTAGGTAATTCCCATACTATAAGCCAGTGGTTCTCAACCTTCCAAATGCTGCAACCCTTTAATACAGTCCCTCATTTTGTAGTGACCCCTGACCATAAAATTATTTTGTTGATACTTTATAACTGTAATTTTGCTACTGTTATGAATCATAATGTAAATATCTGATATGCAGGATATCTGATATGTGACCCCAAAGGAGTCACAACCCACAGGTTGAGAACCACTGCTATAAGCCCATGCATTGTCAGATATAGAAACTATTTTCACCAGCCTTCCTGGAATTAGGGAATGGGACTCTGCCAATCAGATCACCTATAGGCATCTTCAGTTTAGAAGGAGTTGCCATGATAAGCTAGGGATTTGGGGGGGGGGGGGAACTAGTTATTTAGGATTGCAGAAGCTATAGAGGTCTTAGAAAGTGTCTCTGCTCTCCAGCATCAAAGTTGTTAATTATGACCTGTGACTGTAGCAGAAACTCAACAAAGCAGAGTGGGATGTATTTGGATGATTCCTAACAAGATAGACTTCAAGTCACATTGTCCTTTCAGCCTTCTCAGAGGCTCGTGGTATTCATTTTTACGGAATAGTAGCAGATATTACCATGGAATAAAGCACTGTCTCTCTTGGACCAAGGTCAGTTATCTTGATTGTAGGATTAGTCAGTACATCCTCAAAGATCAAAGGGAGTAAGATGCTCTGTTTTACTGGACAAAGTGTTCTTGCTTGGTTATCTCTGGTTGGCTCATTTTCTTTTGTAACAGAATCCTTTACCAGTGGATGATCCTTTCTCCTTAAAATGAACATAGTTTAGGGATCGTATTATAGGGGCAATTTCAGCTAATCATCTCTTCTCTCTCTCTCTCTCTCTCTCTCTCTCTCTCTCTCTCTCTCTCTCTCTCTCTCAGTTACTGCCAATATCCCCACTGATCCAGTAGACATTAATCAACTTGATAAGGCCAACCCTCCCTGCCTGGTTTGTGGGAGAAGCATTTCAAGGAAGCCAAACAGTTGCCTGGGTACCTGTGGACTTTGAGTGGGGAGCGTGCTGTGGAGGCTGAGTGGAACACTATGGGAAGAGAGACATCTGACACAACCTTTTCTGGGGCTTTTTAACAGTTTAGTTAAGAGGGTGCAACCGTGTGCACAGACATACAGAAAAAGAGGTTTTGTCTCCGGATTCCTTTGATTTACATGGGAAGTGGGCTTATTATTATAGGCTTTTGAGGTAACCCATAGTGTAAATTTGGCAAAGATGAGGTAGATAGCCTCATTCCCAGAGGGCAAAGATGGAGGAGATGACAGAGCCTCAGAAAACCTGTCCTCTCTGTGAGTCCTCAGAGTGGACCCTGACCAACTTCGTGGAGAACTGACCATGAGCTCATAAGCCACATATAATCAGCAGCAGGAGAGATCTGGCTCTGACCCTGGTCCAGTACCTTGATTTTCCTTTTCCCAAAGTTCATCAAGGTCCTCACTTGTGCATACTCCACAGATACTGTCTTGTAAGAAACAGAAGGGCAAGTTAAGCCCAAAGAGCCCATCCATCATTGCTATAAGTTGTAAGTAGGATTTTTGCTCCATTATGCAGAGATGCTGATAAGAATAATCTAGGTGTTATACAAAAAAAATAATAAAACCACTTTTTCACCTCTGTGTGGAAGTATAACTAAGTCTGTGCCTACTGCAAAACTGTAGTTATATTCTCTGTCTTCACTTGACTGTGCTCAGGTCCAGATGGAATGCCCATTAGCTGTCTGGCCTGGGACTCCTCCTTTGATGGAGGAGCAACTGTTAGTCGTAAGCCAGGAAAAAGATCATCCTTCTGTATTACGCAAGGGAGCACTTGTTCTACCAGAGCCATAATTGAACAGTACTAAATATTCACATTTTAAAAACCAATTACCCCTTTTCCGTAGAATCTGTGGAGTGGACTGTAGAGTACATGGACCTCTTAGCTCTCTTTTTGTTTTCATCTGAAATCACAGATTTTCATAAAAAATAGGTTAAGTTTATGCTACCTAGAAAATGTCGGTATGACGTATCTTGTAGTTTAAAATCACATAGAAAACATCTGGTGTAGTGGAAAATCTGTAGTAGCTTGTTGTAGTGTATGTTAAGTGAGTGACCATGGAGGCCAGAAGTGTCAGATCCCCTTAGAGCTAAAGTTACAGGTATTTGTGAGTTGTCTGATGTCGGGGCTGGCAATCAAAATCAAATCAGTAAGTGCTCTTACCACTGTGCCATTTTGCCATCCATACTTCTTGAGTGAACAAGATAGAAGATATAGGCTTCAGTGTTCAGCTGTGGCAGTGTAAACATAAAAGTAGCCTTAGAGAGTTTTCGTGGAGAAAAGTTTTTTTTTTTTTTTTTTTTTTTTTTAATGTTTTTTGGTACAAGGTCTCATGTGGCCAAAGCTAGATCTGAATTCCCTGTATAGTTGGGGATGGCCTTGAACTTCTGATTGTTTTTCCTCTACTTCCCACGTGCTAGAATCATAGACATGTACTAGCATACCTGGTTTTATGCAGTGCAGGGAACCCAAGGCTTCATGCAGGTTAGGCAAATGCTTTACTAAGTGAGCTGTATTTCCAGCCCAGAAAAGCATATTTTAAATATTTCTACAATATCAAGTTGCATGACCAATAGGAAGCTTGGGATACTCAAACATGTTGGTATGGAGAGAAGTCACTTAGCAGATAGCAAATGGATCTTACCACCTGACATGGGGAAGTCTTCAAGGCTGAATTCTTCCAGGTATATTTAGTGGCCACTCCAGAATTTTATTGCCTTTTTAAATGATTCCAGAAACATACTGTCTTAGTAATTGTTCTATTGCTGTGAAGAGACACCATGACCAAGACAACTCATAGAAGAAAGCATGTAACTAGGCAGAGGTGGGGGCCTTTCTTATAGTTTCAGAGGGTTAGTCCTTAATGAAAACAGGAAGCAGACAGGCATAGTGTTGGAGCTGTACCTGAGAGCTTTATATCCTCATTGGAAGGCAGTAGGCAGAGACACTGGTACTGGTGTAGGCTTTTGAAACCTCAAACTCCATCCCCAATGATACACCAACTCCAACAAAGACATACCTCCTAATCTTTTCCAAAAAATTCATCAACTAGGGACTAAGTGGGTGGGGGGGACTCAAAACAGCTTGATCACATAGCAGCCATGATAGGCTTCAAGGCCCAAACAGCTTTGGTGACAGACTTACTGGCAGGCAACACCTGGATCCAGGAGGAGCCATAAGCTGACCTCACCTAAGGAAGGCCTGCATCTAAGGGTAAATACCTGACATTCCAAACATTCTCTATACCCTTAGACAAATGTCAGCCAATCAGGGTCCTGAACCCTGTAAATCCCCTCACCCCAACTTCTGCTAAGATAAAAACCTCACCCTGTCTGGCTTCGGGCTCTCTGCTCTCACTACTGTATTGGACAGAGAGTCCAAGCTCCAAGCTTGAAATAAAGGCTTTTTGTTTTTACATATGGGATTCAGTCCCTGTGGTCTTTTTAGGGTCCCTGTGATCTGGGCATAACACTAAATGTTAGAATTCCTAGCCACTCCCCAAACTACATGACCACAAGTGTGTGCTCTGGCAAGATTCTTAGTCATCCCAGGGCCTTAAGTCCTATGTAATCTGTGCACTGCATGATCACATAATCTATGCACATGTGTGGCATAGCTATGCAAGCCCATATGTGCATTGCTGGGGAGGAGGGACCTATAAAAGGGGGTTCCACTTATTCTTCCCCCCTCTTCCTGCACAGTCGTTCCATAGGCCTATGCACATCTTTCTTATTCCCTCCCCTTAATAAACTCTTATAGTGGGTTTTGTTGTACCTCATGGCTTTTCTCCGATGGTAGATAGCACCGCTTAATGAATAACACTAAGCATGGAAATATATTAGCCCATTGATGCCATTCCCAATCAAACCGTCATATCCCGCTCCCTGACCTCTATAGGCTTATAGCCATATCGTAATGCAAAAGGCATTCAGTTCAATTTAAGTCTCTATAATCTTTCAGCCTCAAGATTGCTTAAAAATCCAAAGTCTCTTCTGAGACTCAAGGCAGCCCTGTAACCTCTTGTAAAATTAAAATTAAAAAGCAGCTCACATACTTCCAAGATATAATGATACGGAATGTATATTACCATTCCAAAAAGGAGGAAAGGAAGCGTAGTGAGGAAATACTGGGCCGGCAAGATTGAAACTCAGCAGGACAAACTCCAAATTCTGCCTCTCCATGCCTGATCTCCAACTTCTTTCAGCTTTGTTGACTGCACCACACTTCTTTCTTTTGGGCTGGTTCCACATCCAGTCTGCAGCTTTCCTAAGCAGGTATCCCATGGCTCTGGCATCTCCAACATCTTGGGGTCTCCAGTGTAATCCAGGCTTCACCTACATAGCTCCATGCAATGACCTTTCTGGGCTTCCATCAGGAACTGCTCTGTTAAACTCTTAGCCTTGGTGGCTTTCTTTAACAGTGGTGGAAGATTCCATAGCCCCTATACACTTGACTTTTAAGCCAGAACCGCTTGGCTGAAGCTGCCAAGTTCTTTTGCTTGCTGAGGCTAGAACCTGGGACACCCCACCCAGCCCCCAGGGTTTACATTTGCATAAACTTGGATTTATTGATGATGTCTAGGCCAAGGAAATGCTTCCGGTTTATTCTTTTCACAACTGCTGGTGGTGTTTTGCCTTGAGGATTCTGTAGGCTGGAACCTCCAGTTCACTCCTGCTTGATCCAGAAAGCCCCATTCCTCTCTCTCCAAACCCTGCCCTCTCAGAAAATCTCCAACAAAGAAAAGGTGTCAAAAAGCCCAGTTCTGTATTCTTGGAGGCTGTGGCAGCTCCTCCCATGAAGTTGCCAGTTGCCCAAGACCCTACCTAAAGCAGTCAGTTTTTGATCATACTTGGGCACAAACCCAGCTTGTGGAGGACACGTCATCGCCCCCTTGCCTACAGAATATGTATGCTCCCTGCTTTAGTTCAGCTGTGTGATTTCTCTGGACCCAATCTCTGGGCCTGAGGGCTCACCTAGGAGTTGGTTTGCTCAAATATACATCTTCTTTTGTTTTTTGGCTTGATCTGGCTTACTGCGTCAGCAGAGAAACCTATTATCGCATTACAGAAAATCTATTAGGTACCACTCCCTTTATTCTATTTTGAATCTGGCCTTTGTTTAAACTTTTAATCTTGAGCACAGGACCTGGCTCCAGCATTACATTTTCTGTGGGTTTTTTTTTTCCTCCTCAGACTGTATATTTTTATTTCTTTTTGTCCAACTTGCTCCTTTTTATTGTAGATCTACATGAGTAATCACTAATAACCACACAACACAGTCAATATATTTGCTCTCTTAAAATCTTCTCTGTTGGTGTCATTCATCCAAAACTCTTCAACTGAGCCTCCAGAAATTCTTTTGGACAAGGGCAAAAAGCATCCATATTCTTTGCCAAAATATCACAAGGATGATCTCCAATATTATCCCCCTTAGAAACCTCTACCATAGTTCGTGTATCTCTCAGCACTGTAGTGGGTAGCCATCCCAGCATTGGCCTGGAAGTTCCAACCCCCATTGAGGCTTCAGTAATGATCACGCCCACAAGGCGGGGCAGAGGAGGGAGCGGAAGACAGAGGATCGAGAGGAGGGCTCTCTCTTGGTTCTGGGACGCTGGATGCAGGAGGTAGACCGAGCAGAGTTCTCCAGAGAACACCGCCAGACTGCGCCATATCTTTGCCAGACCCTACAACCTAACCCTTCATTTGTAAGTTTCCCCACAAAATAAACCTCCCTTTTAACTACGTGGAGTGGCCTTAATAATTTCACCAATAAGCACTACTTTCTCTCTTGCTCCTACTAGGATGGCCCATTTAGCCCTGCTTAAAGAATTCAACCACTTTTCTAGTCCAAAGTCCCAACATTTTCCACATTCCTCCAAACAACAGTATGTGCAGTCTTGCCCACAATATGGCACTCCCTGGTATCAACTTCCATCTTACTGTATGTTCTATTGCTGTGAAAAGACACCATGACCAAGGCAACTCTTATAAAAGAAAGCATGTAACCGGGGGCTTGTTTATAGTTTCAGAGGGCTAGTTCATAATGAAAGCAGGAAGTGTACAGGCAGATCCAACTCCCCTACTCTCATCCCCCATTTTTGGAACCCATGGATAGTAAGTAGCGCTTTCCAAATATTCTTGGATATGTGGTAATCACTGGACTTCAGTCAGCTTCCCAGGGCCTACACTCTTAGAGAAAACTGGTTTTCATTTCCCGGCTTTGGAACAGTAGCTGAGAGCCCTACATCCTGTTCTAGAAGCAGCAAGTGGAGAGACAGACAGAGACAGAGAGGAGAGCAGGCAGTGTGCCTGGCATGGGCTTTTGAAACCTCAAAGCCCATCCCCAGTGACAGACGTCCTGCAACAAGGCCACACCTCCTAATCCTTCTCAAACAGTTCCACCAACTGGGACCAAGCATGCAAGTGTATGAGCCTCTTGGAACTATTCTCATTCAACCCACCACACATGCTGTTAGTGAGGTATTCTGATTCTTCTTGTCATCAAGTAGTTTCATTTTCGTATGTTGATCTGAACTCTTTTCCACATCCTCACAAACATTACAATTGGTATTATTTGTAGAGTACTCACTCAAGAGTGACAGCAAAATAAAGACATTTTGGAAAAACAAGGGTCCAAAGAGTTAGCAATATGGCACAACACTTCATGCATCCCATTGTCAGCTGAAGAAAGTCAATGTGAACACAGAAGGCTGTGTGCAGGAGCCGGTGGTGGGCACACGCTTGGAGAGGTTACGCCGTAATGTCCAATTATTATTGACTTTTTAAACCAGCATCTGGAGGTGATGGATAGATAGTTCAGTGATTACAGCACTTGCCATGCAAGCTTGAGGACAATAGTTCAGAAATCCTGTTTGTAATTCCACCACTGGGAAGGTAGAGATGAATCCCCAGAGTGAGCTTGCTAGCTAAACCAGCCATATTGGTAAGCTCTGCGTTTAACTGAAAGGCCCTATCTCGATGAATAAGGTGGACAGTGATTGAGGAATGCTCCTGACATCAACTTCAGGTTACTGGGTGTGTACACACACACACCACACCATGCAAACACACACATATTCACACCACACATTCCAAAAACGAATATTTTCAATTTTAAACTAAATTTTATTGGTATTTGTCATATTGGTACAAGTTCTTTTCTCAGTTATTCTGACAATTACATTTTCAGTATTTTAGACTGGCGTAGTGTTGGTTTTTTGTTTCCTTTTCAACTTTAAAAAGTATTTATTTCTTGCGTATGGGTATCTTGCCTCCATGTGTGTCCATGCATTGTGTTCATGAGTGGTGCCTGCAAAGGCCAGAAGAAGGCATGAGATCCCTGAGACTGACAGATGGTGGGCAGCTGCCATATGGATGCTAAGAATTGAACCTGGGTCCTTTGGAAGAGTAGCCAGTGGTCTTAACTACTGAGACATCTCTCCAGTCCCTTAACTTTATTTAAAAAAAAAAATAGTATTAGATCTTTGAAATTTTCATAAAACATATTTTGATCCTACTCACCTCTCCTCCAGCACTTCCCAGATCCAACTCCCCCACTGTCATCCTCCATTTTGGAACCCATGAAGAGTAAGTAGTGCCTCCCAAATATTCTTGGATGTGTGGTAATCACTGGACTTCAGTCAACTTCCCAGGGCCTACACTCTTAGAGAAAACTGGTTCTCCCTTTCCCAGAAGCTATCAATTGCCAATAGCTACATGGCGAGGGGTGAAGTTTCATGCCCAGCCCCACTCCCCACACTGGCATTTGATCTGGCTTGGGTTTGCACAGGTCTTGTGCATACTGTCAGAACCACTGTGAGTTCCTATGTGCAGCTGCCCTGCTGTGTCTGGAAGACTCTATTTCCTTGTAGCTGTCTTTGCTTTATTGAGGTAAAATTTATATGCAATAAAATGTTCACATCTTAAACATAGAGTGTAAGGATTCTGTCCTAATTATGTCACCAGCCTGTGATGGTGTCCCAGCCTAAAAAGTGGGTGTGCCCTCTGTGCGCTCTCCTTTTTCCGCACTCTCTCTCCTTCCGTACCCCGCCCCAGTGTTCTCTTTCTCTCTCTCTCTCTCCCTCTCTTCCTCTTTGTCTAAATAAAGCTCTAAAAGGTAACCATGGCTCATGACTTTTCTCCAGCACTCTCCTCCCTCAGCATGGCCACCGCAGGTGGCAGCCAGCCACGAGTGCCACCGCCTTAACTAACATATAGTTTGGAGAATCGTGACAACATATTCATTTAAAACTAAGCCTTATATCATGACTCCAAAGATGGACTTTTGGGAAGTGGGGGAGGAATCACCAGGCCTCTTTATTTGCTCTTCTTCCCAATGTGGCCACACTGGATATATCTTCTTTTTCTGCATGTTCGGTGGCAAGTTAATCACAGATGGTAGGAGAGATCAAAGAATTCCATGTAGCTGCTAGGGTGACTTTCTTCCAGGAAGCTTTTTTCTTATATTCCACCTTCAACCAGCATTCGAACAACTGGACTTTGCTTTAGACTTGAGGAAGTTTGACCTTTAATAAGTTTCTCCCTGATCTTTCTACCCTGGAGTTCGTCTTCACTTTAGTTTTGAGTCTCCATTGAGCTCTACAAGTTCTCTCTGAGTCATTTTGGTGACTGGCTTGGTTTTTCTGAGCTGTTTTGCTTCTGTTGGGCTGTTTGGGCTCGATGTCCCTTGTATGGCAGGCTTTGTCAACTTGAAAGGGTTTTGAGGCTGTGCTGCACCATTGGGGTTCTGTGAGCCATTTAAGACAAAGAGACAAGGTCTCTATTGTGGTTTGTGTCGTGAGAAATAAGATGGTTAGGGTGTGTGAGATGGCTCCAAAGGTTACGCACTTGCTGCCAAGTCTGGTGACCCAAGTTTGATGCCCAGAACTCACTGGATAAAAGAAGAAAATCACGTCCCTCATGTTGATGTTGTCCTTCAACTTCTACACATGCAAAGTAGGATGCATGTGCATGCATATATGCATACACATAACATAAAAATATAAGTGTAATTAAGTGTTTAAGTTTTTACTGTCTTAATTCTATCTTTTATCCTCCCTAGGGAGAATTTTACCTGACCAGTCTTTGGTGAGCTTTGATTTCTAAGCAGTGATGAAGACAGGAGATGGAAACAGGTTAGGCATATTGGGAGCAAGCATCCTAAAAGTAAACAGTTTCAGATTTGTTCTTGGCTAGAGTAGATGTCTTTGGTTTTGTCCTGGCTGAATGCCAGTAGTGCCAGACTGGAGCTCATAAAATAATTTGTAAATGGACTTGAAATAAGCATAGGACTAAGGAATCCAGACTTTACCATTTTTTCTAGTAGTAATAGATGTTGCAAAGTAATAGCATATTATGTCTGTCCAACTAAACAGTGCTATTCCTTGGTTATATATTTTCTTAATGTTTATAATGTAGATTCTTTGCTGTTACATTTTAGCTCTTTTGATGTAGACATGTAATTTGCATACCTGTAAATGGAGTAGAGACTTTCTCCTTCTCACTAGCATTGGATTGACTGGCATCTGTAGGATACAGGACTGAAGACTCT